>NC_082644.1:60657160-60962060 GCF_028023285.1 Balaenoptera ricei | reverse complement strand
GGAAGAGAGAAGAGTGGGGTCTAAAAGTGGTCAGCATTCAAGTGTCAAAAGTGGAGTCAGACTCTCCTCTTTAGAAGGATTAAAAAAATACAATTTTATTTGGAGCCAGAAATGTCAGGAATGAAATAAAAATGTCAAGGCATCTTATACTTTAGTTTTCTGTTTTAGTCATGAGGTCTAATAGAAACTTTCTTCTATAAAATGATCCCCTTCTTATGACCCATTTGAAGTACAGCTGCGTATCCTTAATAATCACTGCAAATAACAAATGGTTTTTAATCTAAAAAGACCTATCTTGCATCTCCAAATGGAGTTTAATTTCCCCTCTGTGTGCCCTTAGTGACTCATTTATACTTCTACTATTACATTTCCTATTCCATGTAATTATTTGTTACATGTTGTCGAACCATGTTTTTCCTATTCTCCAGAATTTTGGATGAAGGCCTAAAGCTTGGAAAACATGTTTACAAGGTTTCTGTGTGAGATGTCTCTCATTTGCTCATCAAGATCTGCTCTCCAATTTTCTCCATCCTTCTCCATTCCTCTCTCTACACCATATGAAAATCACTGGATTCTTTTGCCCTCTGGCTCCTGTTTGGTTTTAGCCAATGGGGGACTCTGGCAGATATGGAAAGTATAAGAGAGGAAGGTGTGTGGGTCACTTTGGTATGACTGCAACTTCAAGGAAAGGTCACATCCCCTCTCAAGGCAGCCTCTCATTAACTTTCTTCTCTAGTTTCTGATAAATTCTTCCTCTTCATTTGTTAAGGTTGTCAGAGCCTTAGGGTTCTGCACCATCTTTTATGATTTTCTATACTCCTTCTACACATTTGTCAGTTGTCCTGTTGTTAAACTCTTTATGAAAATATTGAATGTGCCATTTATTTGCTGCTGGGAATCTGATTTACACACACCCTAAGATTACTGAGAAGTGTAATACACATCTATGCCAGAATCACCAAGGGAGAGAACAGATGAAATTGGAAACTTAATCTTTATCACTCCATCAAACTTAAGACCGGAAATTCAGAAGGAGATTCATTGATAAATTTTATGAGAGTGTTTTGACTTTTCTCCTCTACTCCCCAAATTATGGGTATATATATATATATATATATATATATATATATATATATATATATATATATATATTGTTTTCAAGAAGGAAAGCCAGGACTTCAGCCTTGAGTTACAGAATTGTTGGGCTGCAGAAACTAGAGAACCATCTTCATATAGCTTCTTGAATATAGTTTGGTGTATTTGTTTTCGATTGTTGCTGAAACAAATTAAAAACTAGTGGTTTAAAGCTACACAAATTTACTATTGTTTTGTTCTGGAAGTCAGAAATCTGAAATGGGTCTTATAGGGTTAAAATCAAGGTATCTCTAGAGCTTCATTCCTTCTGCAGGCTATAGGGGGAAATATCTTTGCCTTTTTTAAATTTTTACAGGTTGCTGGCATTCCTTGTCCACATCACTCCAACCACTGCTTCCTGCGTCTCATTTCCTTCTCTACCCTTCTGCTTCCCTGTTACATGGACCTTGGAAATTATACTGGGCCTACCTGGAAAATCCAGGATAATCTATCCATTTCAAGATACTTAATATAATCACATATGCAAAGTCCTTTCTGCCACATAATTTAACACATTTCCAAGGTCTGAGAATTAGGGCATAGATATCTTTCGGGGGGGGTCATTATTCGACCCATCACATAGAGTGAGAGACTTTTGAGTACAGAGGGTTATTTGTACCCTGGAAATTGGGAATTGTGTGAGCACACCTGCTGGTTCTGTTTATCAAGTGAAAAATATAAAGACTAAATGCAAGCTGCAACAGTTTGCAAACATGGGATAAAGAGACTGATTGTCATTTAGAAAATTGTACTTTCATCATTTAACGGAACTAGGATGTGTAGCATTCTATGGACTAAGTGAAGTCCATGGAAATGGAAGGCTTGAGTCATTATGAAGGGACCCAACCTAGGAGGGGTTACCAGGGTGGAGGAACTTCAGAAGTAAGAAATTCTGTGTGGCAGACCACAGAACATACAGCGAGAGGGAGGGTGCTGTCACAGATCACAATGGGGGAGGTCATGTCCCAAGTCAGAGAATAGGGCAGTATGTCACTGTAGAGGGTTGAAAAGTAAACATAAATGCAGTGAAGCAACCACATGAGTGTCTGCAACAACAGCAGGCACATGGCCAGAAAATATCATCCAAAGAGATAATTAGTACAGCAACAGGCAAATAAAATAACCTTAGCACCTTTCCTTCTGTCCTCTCACAGCCAAGACCCTAGAATAATAAGAAGGGAAAAGGGGGTGGAAAGGGAATATTGCAGAGTGGACCACTCTTCCTTTGCCACTGATGATTCCTGAACCAAAGGAAAGAACTGAGTTGAGGAAAGACAAATTATTGGCCTGGTATTCGAGACTGAGTTTTTAGAAAATATCTTAGACTCTACTGGATGTTTTAATAAGTAAACCCAATTTTCTTCTAATTACAGAAATACCTTCTGATATATGTTTACGACTAGGGACAGTAAAATCAGAGAGAACACATTTGAAAATAATGAAATATTGCCATACTTTATTTTTAGCCTATCAAGTCCAGCACATTCCAGAAAAAAAAATTAAAAAGCTATGCAGAAGAGCACTGTTAATGTTAAACTCTTTTTCTTTACCTTTAGATTCTGAGTACAAAGAGAAGAAGGTCTCCTTCTAATAATTTTAGTATGATAGGGCTGTGTTTCTATATTCCTCCTTTTGTTTATTTCATTCTACTCCTGAGGAAAAGGGACTCTTTTTGTATTGTTTTGTTTAATTTGGCTGCACAGCGTGGTATGTGGGATCTTTGTTCCCCCACGAGAGATTGAACCCATGTCCCCTGCGTTGGAAGCACAGAGTCTGAACAACTGCACTGCCAGGGAAGTCCAGGGAGTCTTTAAAATTAGAAATGCATCAACTTATGCTCTGATACATGGTGTATATTACATAGAAAAAGGTATTTTTAAATTATTATTTTTTTTAATTTTTATTGAAATATAGTTGATTTACAATGTTGTGTTAGTTTTAGATATACAGCAAAGTGATTCAATTATACATATATATGTATATTCTATTTTTTACATTATCTTCCATTTATAGGTTACAAGATATTGAGTACAGTTCCCCGTTCTATCCAATAGGTCCTTGTTAGTTATCTATTTTATATATAATAGGGTGTATATGTAAACGCTCTTTTCTGATGAATGTGAAAAACCTAAAATACCCACAAAGGACTAAAAGGATGTTGTCAGCTTTCTAGGATGGAATCTAGAAAATTAGTTTTGACTTTGTAGCACACTTAGGTGGAATAAAGTTAATGAGAGGAATGATAAAAACAATAACACAAACACATAGAGCAACAAACCCAACAAGTAAACAAGCAAATGAAAAAACACCTTTGGAGTTGGTAAGAAGGTAAAGGAATAAAACTATAAGAAAGAAGGAAAATTATAGGAATGCCCTTTATATAATGAAAAAGGAAGAGTACCTTTTATGTCATTTTCTAGAAATCGTAGGTGTTCATCATCATCAAATATGATACAATAGGTAGTGAATAGAAGCTTTCAGAAAACAAAAGTTTCCATCATAAAAATTATATTTCATAGATTTATTTCTTAGTCTTGCATTCTATGACTATCCATAGAATTTTCTAAAAACTGATAGGTTTGCCAGTATGTTAAGCTTGAAAAAATTTTGAAAACAAAATTTAGTTTTAACTAAAGCAAGGTATAAAATCATCATGTCAGAATTTCAAGAGGAGTGAAAGAATAAAATAGTTTTCTTAATCTGTGTAAATATTGTTTATAAATATATCATTACAGAATAATTTGAATCAATTACATTTAGTTGGAATAATAATTTTTTGACTTTGTTCACAATTTCTCAAGGAAGCCTACCTTTTCTATATACAATCGTCTGTCTACACATCAGCCTAATAATAGGATGTCGACATTTACCACTAATCAATAGTCACAGTTTCTCCACTCTTATTCTCAGAAAACCAAAAGAAAAAGAAAAAAATGAAAAAGAAATAGAGCAGTTAAATAGCATACAACTATCATTATGCCTGCTTCCTGGTTTTCATGACATAGGAATGATGAATTTTTTATGGAAAACCTGCCTATCATAGACCACATACTCAGTGATAAAGTTATCCTATGCAGTCCATGAAGAGCTCTCCAGACATTATTTTAGATTTTTTTGAAATTAATTGTAGCAAATGAATTGCTTGAAGTATAGAAAATCTCAATTTTCATACTTTACTATAAATGTAGAAATTATAGAAAACGAAATGTGCAATCTATATATAATGATCAATTCAGAAATCTAGTCCACTATTAGAGTCTTTTTTTTTTTTTTTACATTGAAGTATAGCTGATTTACAATGCTGTGTTAGTTTCTGGTGTATACCAAAGTGATTCAGTTATACATGTATACATGTATACATATATTCTTTTTCATATTCTTTTCCATTATGGTTTTTTTTTTACAGGATACTGAATACAGTCCCCTGTGCTATATAGTGGGTCCTTGTTGTTTATTTATTTTATATATAGGAGTTGTATCTGCTAATCCCAAACTCCTAATTTACCCTACCCCCTTTCCCCTTTGGTAACCATAAGTTTGTTTTCTATGTCTGTGAGTCTATTTCTGTTTTGTAATTAAGTATGTTTGTGTCATATTTTAGATTCCACATATAAGTAATATCATATGGTATTTGTCTTTCTCTGTCTGACTTACTTCACTTAGTGTGATAATCTCTAGGTCTATCAATGTTGCTGCAAATGGCATTATTTCATTCTTTTTTATGGCTGAGTAGTATTCCATTGTGTATATATACCACATGTTCTTTATCCATTCATCTGTCAATGGACATTTAGGTTGCTTCCACGTCTTGGCTGCTGTAAATAGTGCTGCTATGAACACCGCTGTGCATGTATCCTTTTGAATTATAGTTTTCTCTGGATATATGCCCAGGAGTATGGGATGGGCTTTAGAGAAGTTCCTGGCAATTAGGTCTTCATTAAATTGTGACCATTATTGTATTGTGATTGTTGGTTTGATTTGGAAAATTGACAAAATGCCTGAAACCTCTTACAAGAACAAGGCCAAGAGCACTTGTAGTGATAAAATCACTTTTTTTGTTTTTTTGGGAATTAGTGGTCATGTTCAGTCTGGACTTTAATCTCTGTGAGGATTCACAGATGGATTAATATTTGAATATGGAAGACATTTTTCTTTACACCCATTTGACACATCCATAAATGGTATTCTCTTTTCCTCCAAAAACACCAATATAATTTTATAGATTTAAAATTAAAGTTTCTATCCCACAGAAACTTCTTTGGGATATCCTAAGGATATTTTAAAAAATTGAAACCCCATCTGTAATCTTAAGTATCAATGGTGAAATAAAGCAGGAGATAAACATTACTTACTTGAAGTGATCAGTTTTAGAGATAAATTACCTAATTTGATAAGCCATTTAATTCTGTAAAAGAGATAACTTACCTTGTAAAGGGCCTTGCTCTAGTTCCAAAGGGAAGAACACTTTATTCTTCTGTCTGTAACATGATGCTCACATCCAACAAGAATTAAGAGAAATGGCACCACTTAGCCTCTTGAACTGCAGCAAACACAAGAGAGCAAAGAATTGGAGAAAGAAATGTTAAATGATTGAGTGCAAATGAAGCATTGTACGAAGCAATTCAGATAAAGTATTTTAAATCCAGAAATAATGTTTTCAGGGAAGAGTACTTTGACTACTAATTATATAACTTATAACTTACAATGCCAATGACCCTGGCTTTTGAGGTTTTGTGAACAATTTTAATTTAGAAGTATATTGTTGGCAAACCACACAGTTTTCAGCAAGTCAATTAGAAACAAGCAGGAAGTTACCCTAATAGAATCACAGATTATAGTGTCTTTCCCCAGTACTTTTGACTTAAGTAACATCTATTATAGGCTAAGCAAGCGATATCATTGTTTCAGTTTTTCTCAGCCCATTTTTTCTAAACTCCAGAGAACTAATTCTGCCAAAGATTTCTCAGAACATGTGTTTGTGATTCCCTTACATGACTCCTGGGTCACTAGGAAACTCTTAACATTTAGTGAACTTTATGCAATTAGCTCTGTCCTTTGGGTGTTCAAACACATTTTCTTTATCCTTACTCTGTGTATGGGAAAAGAAAATTTATAGTAGAAATGTAGTCTTGCAATCTTCATTAAAGTCTCCCAGGGCACTTTACAATCATTAAAAGTTATAATTAGCACTGAAGAACATTCAACTCCTAAAAGGATCGTTTTGTAAACTAATAATTTTTTTTTAACATCTGTATTTTAAAACCTCAAAACAGTTTAAGTGCTCCTGACTTCAACTGATAATGACTTCCTAAGTATAGAGGAAAGAACCCAAAGTGTTTTTAAATGCTCTGAGACATATTTCCTGATCCCCTCTAGATTCTGTTCATTGAAAACAGTCAATTATTTATGTAATTTAAGAAGGGTTTCTTTATTTAAAAGAAAGGCTTCAAGCAAAGAGATAAGTAAACTATAGGAGTAGGTTGGCTAAGGAGACTATGATGAGTTATGAATTTTACTCTATGTCTTAAGTATGCAACTAGTTAAAATTAGGCCTTTATATTAATATCTTCTGTTATATTTTTAGGAGTTTAGCTTTATATGGTAGATGTTGTTGGGTGGGAACTCAAGCTATGTATACAATCATTTCTTCCCAGCCATCATCCAGCTGGGGTTATATATATGACACAATTCTAGTCAATATCATTGTCAAGAACTCTGAAAGATCTGATATTTTACACTATTTGCAAACTAACAAATGTGCCTGTCACAGTTTATTGGATGCTGGTAGAAGACACAAATCTTCTGGATCAAAGAAAAAGGACAATTATTATTCACAAAATAGCAGTAGCCAGAGTATCATGTTCTTGTACTGATTCTTTACCAATGCAAGTCTGTAAAACTTGACCAATAACGAAAGGGAAAGCCCTTTTAAAATTATGACTGTTCATCACATATATAGGTAGCAAAAAGAAAGAGAAGTAAAGGTGCCTGTGTCTATGTCATCTGTCCCTTAGGATAGCACTGAAACAAAAAGAAACAGATGACATGACTATACAGCATGAGCGTTGGGAACCCCTTTGCAGAGGAGCTGATGTCATGCTGTAGCTAAACAGTCTCAGAGTCTGCAGCAGTACCCTAAGGAGGCAAGGCAGACAGCCTCATAGCTCATCAGAAACTGGAAGGCTAAGAAAAAATGTCTCATGACAGTATCCCAGGGGAAATAGGAAGCAAGTAGAAAATGGCCTTTTAACAGCTCTTCACAAACATCATGATCTCACGTTCCAGGAGGATCACAGGGCATTCTGCAAAGACTTAGTCAAGTTGAAGTCAAGTCTTGCCTATGTGGTCTACATAGAAATGTGCAAGGTTGCTAGGGTGCCATGGTAGAGTCATTCTCACAGATTCCGGAAGCGTCAGCTCCTACAGGCAATACAGTAATAGTCAAGAGAACCCAGAACACACAGTGGGTTGCATTACAGAAGAGGCACTCTGAGCCTAGGAAACCTCAACCTTTTATAAAAGCTGCAATCAAATATGACTGCCCTTTATCCCAGAAGTAGATATAATATTATATTGATTTTATTGGACAACACACAAACTTGCCCTCTGCTCTGCTGGGAGATTCTACTTCCCAAGGCTATTTCCCACATAAATACCTTTGAACGATTTTATATAACAAAACACTGTTGGTGCCTTTGCAAACATGCAAAATCATAAGAGAGTCATGGAAAATTGTCTCCAAATATTCATGTATTAACAAGTAGCAGGTGAGAGTGGCCAAGATGGTGGAGTAGGAAGACCCTGAGTTCACCTCCTCCCATGGGCACACCAAAATTACTGCTATTTACAGAGAAAATATTGATGAGAAAGACCAGAGAACTAGAAAAATCTGCATCTAAATATATAAAGAAGGAACCATAATGAAGCAGGTAGGAGGGGCAGAGATGCAGTAGAGTCAAGTCTCACATACCTGGGTGGGCAACCTGCAAACAGGAAGATAATTTAAATTGCAGAAGTTCTCTCCAAGGCACGAGGAGCAACAGGCCCACATCGTGCTCCCCAGGCCGGGGGTCCTGTACCAGGAAGACAATCGCCCCAGAACATGTGCCTCTGAAGGCTAGCAGGGATTATTTTGGGAAGATACAGAGGGCTGTAGGGAAAAGAAACTCTACTCTTAAAGGACACATACAAAACCTCATATGCTCCAGGACCAAGGACATAAGTAATGACTTGAAAGGAGCCTGGGTCAGACTCACGTGCTGATTCTGGGGAGACACCCAGAGAGGCGAGAGGCAACTAGAGCTCACCCTGGGGACATAGACATTGGTGACAGCCATTTTTTGGAGCTTGTTCTCCTAAGAGGATACTATTGCTGGCAAACACCATTTTGGAATTCTCCCCCTAGTTTATTAGTGCTGGAATGCAGCCCTACCCACCAACCTGTCAGAACCATTACTGGGATACCTCAGACCAAGCAACTAGTGGATGGGGAAACAGTCCCACCCATCAGCAGGCCAGTTATCTTAAGACTGCCTGAGCCCACAGTGGCCACAAGAACTAGCCCCATCCATCACAGGACCTAGGACATGGTCCTATATACCAGTGCATGGGCACTAGCTCCAGAACCCCCAGGGCCCTGCACCAGAGACCCTGGGACCCAGCTCTGCCCACCAGTTGGCAAGCATAAGGCCCAGGGCTCCATGGGCCTTGGTCCACCCACCAAAGAGCCAACACCAGCTCTGGGTCACCCTGGGCCCTGCAGCCAGAGACCACAGGACTTAGCTACACCCACCAGTGGGCCAGCACGAGTGATAGGACCCAGTTTCATCACCAGTGGGCAGGTACCAGCCACAGGATCACCTGATTCACAGCCCCATCCACCAGCAGGTAGACACCATTTCCAGGACCACCACAGCACTGCAGCCTGCCATGTTAGCACCTAGTCCACCTACCTGCAGGCCAGCACTAGCCCAGGGACCCCCTGAGCTCTGGCCCTACCCATCAGCAGGCCAACACCAGCCCTGGAAACCCCCTGCCAGGTCCCAATTCCACCCACCAGGAAGCCAACACCAGCTTCAAGACACCTTGGATCCCTCAGTCAGCTGCCCCAGGATCCAGCCCCACTCAACAGTGACCAACACCAGATTTGAGCCCCATAGACTGCATAGACAGCCATTTCAGGAACTGGCCTCACACACCAGCAGGCTGACACTAGATCCAGATAATCCAGCCTTGCAACTATTCATCCCAGGACTCAGCTCTGCCCACCAGTGGACCAGCAATAGACCTGTGACCCTCGGGACTCTGCAGTGAGTTACCTCATGAATTGGTCTTGTGTACCAGCAGCCTCAGCACAAGGCAGGACTTGGAAACCAAACAGACTGGGGAACTGTCACACATACCAGACCACCCACAGTACTCAGACTCCCACAAGAGAAGGACCCACACAGCCCACAGAGGGTGCACAGCTAGAGCACATAGCTCTGGTGACAAAAGGGGAGTTCACTGCTGGGATGCATATGATTTCTTCTACAAAAAGCCACTTCTTCAAGATCAGAAATCACAAACAAACCTCCAAATACATAGAAATAAAAACAGCAAATCAGGCAAAATGAAGTGACAGAGGAATATTTTCCAAATGAAGAAGCAAGATAAAACTCCAGAAAAAGAACTAAGATAAGAGAAGATAAGCTATCTACCTAATAAGATTTCAAGGTAATGATTATAAAGATACTTAAAGAACCTAGGAGAGGGGCTTCCCTGGCGGCGCAGTGGTTGAGAATCTGCCTGCCAATGCAGGGGACACGGGTTCAAGCCCTGGTCTGGGAAGATCCCACATGCCACGGAGTAACTAAGCCCATGAGCCACAAATTGCTGAGCCTGCGCATCTGGAGCCTGTGCTCCGCAACAAGAGAGGCCGCGATAGTGAGAGGCCCGCGCACTGCGATGAAGAGTGGCCCCCACTTGCTGCAACTAGAGAAAGCCCTCGCACAGAAACGAAGACCCAACACAGCCAAAAATTAAAAAAAAAAAAAAAAATAGAGTCAACATATTGGAACAAGTAACTTATAAAAAGAAATAAAATAAAAAATAACCTAGGAGAAGATTGGATGAACAGAATGAGAAGTTACATGTTTTTAACAAAGAATTAGAAGATATAAAAAAGAACCAAAGTGAAATGAAGAATACAATAACTGAAAGAAAAAATACTCTAGAAGGAATCAACATCAGATTAGATGATATAGAGGGACAAATCAGCAAGCTGGGAGACAAAGTAGTGGAAATCCCTGACTTTAAACAGGAAAAAAAAAAAAAAAAGAATAAAAAGAAATAAGGACAGTTTAAGAGACCTCTGGGACAACATCAAGCTATTAATATTTACATTATAGGGGTCCCAGAAGGCAAAGAAGAGAAAAAGGAGCAGAGAACATACTTGAAAACATAATGAATGAAAACTTCTCTTACCTGGGAAAGGAAACAGACATCCAGGTCCCAGAATTATAGAGAGTACCAAACATGATCAATCCTGAGAGGACCACACCAAGACACATTGTAAATAAATGACAAAAAAAATAAGATAAACTACTAAAACCAGCAACAGAAAAGCAACAAGTTATGTACAAGGGAATTCCAATAAGGCTATCTACTGACTTTCAGCAGAAACTCTGCAGGCCAGAAGGCAGTGGTACAATATATTTAAAGTGATGAAAAGGAAAACCCTACAACTAAGAACATGCTACAGAGCATGGTTTTCATTCAGATTTGATCAAGAGATCAAAAGTTTTACAGACAAGCAAAAGCTAAGAGTTTAACACCAGGAAATAAGGTTTACAAGAAATGTTAAAGGGACTTCTCTAATCAAAGAAAGGCCACAACTAGAAAAATTAAAATTATGAAAGAAAAAAGCTCATTGTTAAAGGCAAATATACAGCAAAAGTAGTAAATCAAGCATGTAAAGAGCTAGTAGGGAGGTTAAAAGAAAAATGTAGTAAAGTCATCTATATCTGCAATAAGTAGTTAAGGTATACACAAAACAAAAAGCTGTAAAATATAATGTCAAAAACAGTAAACATGGGAGGGGAGTAGATTCAGAGTTGTTACAATGCATTTGAACTTAAGACATGAGCCACTTAAAATAATCATACACACACACACATACTGCTCTATATAAATTTGCATGGCAACCACAAACGAAAAATCCATAATAGATACACACACACAAAAGAGAAAGGAATCCAAACAAAATACTAAAGATAATTATCAAATCACAAGGGAAGAAGAACAAAAGAAGAAAGGAATAAAAAAGAACTACATAAACAAACCAAAAGCAATTAACAAAATGGCAATAAGTACATACCTAGCATTAATTGCTTTAAAAGTAAATTGACTAAATGCTCCAATCAAAAGACACAGAGTGGCTGAATGGATACAAAAACAAGACCCATGTATATGCTGACTACAATAGACTCACTTCAGATCTAAAGACACACAGAGACTGAAAGTGAGGGAATGGTAAAAGGTATTCCATGCAAATGGAAATGAAAGGAAAGCAGGGGTAGTAATACGTATATCAAACATAACAGACTTCAAAACAAAGACTGTAACAGGAGACAAAGAAGGACATTATGTAATGATCAAGGGATCAATCCAAGAAGAAGATATAACAATTGTAAACATAATGCACCCAACATAGGAGCACCTAAGTACATAAAACAAATATTAATAGACATAAAGTGAGAAATTGACAGTAACACAATAATAGTAGGGACCTTTAACATCCCACGTATATCAATGGACAAATCATCAGTAATAAAACACTGACCTCAGATGACACGTTAGATCAATTGGACTTAATAGATGTAAATAGAACATTCAACCAAAAGCAGCAGAATACATATTCTTTTCAAGCTCACATGGGACATTCTCTAGGATATCTCACATGCTAGGCCGAAAAACGAGTCTCAGTAAATATAAGGAAACTGAAATAATATCAAACATCTTTTCCAACCACAATATTATGAGACTAGAAATCAACTACAAGAAAAAAAAGCAAAAAAACACAAACATGTAGAGGCTAAACAATATACTACTAAACAAACAATAAATCATTGAAGAAATCAAAGAAGAAATAAAAAAATACATGAGACAAATGAAAACAAAGACATCAATTCAAAAATCTGTGGGATGCAGCAAAAGCAGTTTTAAGATGGAAGTTTATAGTGATACAAGCTTACCTCAAGAAACAAGAAAAATCTCAAATAAACAACCAGACCTTACCCCTGGCAACTAGTTCAAGTTCCAGTTCAAAACCTGGAACTAGTTTTCTAGTTCAAGGGAACTAGAAAAAGAACAACTAAAACCTAAATTTAGTAGAAAAAAGAAATTATAAAGATCAGGGCAGAAATAAATAAAATAGAGACTAAAAGAACAATAGAAAAGACCAATGAAAGTAAGAGCCGATTCTTTGGAAAGATAAACAGAATTGATAATCTTTACCCAGAAAAAAATGAAAGATTGTCCAAATCAATAAATTCAGAAATGAAAAAGAAGTTACAATCAACACCACAGAAACATGAAGGATCTTAAGAGATTACTATGAACAATTATACTCCAATAAAATGGACAACCTAGAAGAAATGGACAAATTTCTGGAAATGTAAAATCTCCCAAGGCTGAACTAGGGAAAAACAGAAAATATGACCAGATTAACTACCAATAATGAAATTTCATCAGTAATTTAAAAAAATCCCAACTAACAAAAGTTCAGGACCATATGGCTTTAGAAGTGAATTCTACCAAACATTTAGAGAAGAGTGAACACCTATCTTTCTCAAACTAATCCCCAAAATTGCAGAGGATGGAATTCTTCTGAACTTACTCTGCAAGACCAACATCATTCTGATACAAAAATCAGACAATAATGTTACAAAAAAGAAAATTACAGACCAATATTACTGATAAACATAGATGCAAAAATCCTCAACAAACTATTAGCAAATGAAATTCAGCAATACCTTAAAAGGATCATACGCCATGATCAAGTGGGATTTCTCCCAGGGATGCAAGGATGGTTAAACATATGCAAATTTATAAATTCTATATACCACATTAACAACTGAGGAATAAAAATCATCTCAATAGATTCTGAAAAATCTTTCAGCAAAATTTAACATCTATTCATGATAAAAACTCTCAAAAAAGTGGTTATAGGGGAAATACACCTTAAGAAAATAAAGGCCATATACGGCAACTCCACAGATAAAAATCTTAGCCATTGGTGAAAAGATGAATTATTTCGTCTAAGATAAGGAACATGACAAGGATGACCCCTCTCACCACTTCTCTTCAACATGGTATTGGAAGCCCTAGCCACAGCAACCAGAAGAAAAAGAAATAAAAGAAATCCAAATTAGAAAGAAAACTGCTTGTAGTTGACATGATACTAAACATAGAAAATTCTAAAGATGCAACCTGGAAAACTAGGAAAAGCTAGCTCTAGAAAACTACTAGAGCTCATCACTGAATTTGGTAAAGTTGCAGAATACAAAATCAATATACAGAAATCTGTTGTATTTCTAAACACTAACAAGTAACTGTCAGAAAGAAAAATTAAGAAAACGATTCTATTTATAATCTCATCTAAAAGAATAAAGTACCCAGGAATAAATCTAACTAAGGATATAAAATACCTGTACTAAGAAAATTATAAGATACTGATGAAAGACAGTGAAGATGACACAAACAGATGGAAAGTTTACCGTGTTCATGTATTAGAAGAATTTGTATTGTTCAAATGACCATACAACCCAAAGCAATCTACAGATTCAATGCAATTCCTATCAAAATACCAATGGTATTTTTTACAGAAATAGAACAAATAATTCTAAAATATGGAAACACAAAAAACCCAATAGCCAAAACCATCTTGAGAAAGAAGAACAAAGTTGTTATCTCACTTTCTGATTTCAAACTACACTACAAAGCTACAGTAATCAAAACAGTATGATATTGGAACAAAAACAGACACATAGATCAATGGAACCAAACAGCCCAGTAATAAACTCACACTCATATGGGCAATTAATCTATGACAAAGGAACCAAAATATACAATGAGGCTAAGATAACCTCTTCAATAAATGGTATTGGGAAAACTGTACAGCTCCATGTAAAAGAATCAAACTAGACTACTCTCTCACACCATGCATGAAAATAAATTCAAAGTACATTAAAGACTTAAATATAAGATCTGAAACCATAAAACTTCTAGAAGAAAACTTAGGCAGTAAGTTATTTGACATGAGTCTTAGTAATATGTTTTTGGATATGTCTTCTCAGGCAAAGGAAACAAAAGCAAAAATAAACAAATGGGACCATATCAAACTAAAAAAATTGCTTGTACACTGAAGGAAATCATCAACAAAATAAAAATGCCACCTACTAAATGAAAGAATATATTTGTAAATGATATATCTGATAAGGGGTTCAAATGCAAAATGTACAAAGAACTTACACAGCTCAACATAAATAAAACAAACAACCTGACTAAAAATGGGCAGAGTATGTGAGTAGACATTTTTCCAGAGAAGACATACAGATCACCAACAAACATATGAAAAGATGCTCAACATTGTTAATCATCAGAAAAATGCAAATTAAAACAACAATGAGATACCACCTCACACCTGTCAGATGACTATCATCAAAAAAGACCACAAATATCATTATCATAATCATTTCATGGTGTATATAAGTCAAATCATTATGCTGATCACCTTAAACTCATACAGTGCTGTATGCCAATTATATCTCAATAAAAGTGGGAAAAAAAGAAGAAAAAGAAAAAAGAAGTAGCAGGTGTTAGTGCTTAGTAAAGCTTCTCAGATTTTGCTTTCCTTACTAAAACAAAACAAAATAAAACAAAACAAAACAAAAATAGACTAAGCAGGCCCAACCTGGGCTTCATTGCCCTTGCACCCACTCCCTTCCTTGAACATAAATATAACGTCTAATATATTGTAGGACCGAGGGGCCAAGAGCAAAATGATTCCACATAAGGATGGTAGAACGGAAAAATAGGAGCCCATTTCCACAGAATATTGTTAAACGTCTTCAGTTGCCCTGGACTGCCCTCCTTCTGTTGGTGTGTGTGTGTGCGCACATGTGCGCGCATGCATACATGCATGTGCCAATGAGAGAGAGAGAGAGAGGAGAGGGAAGATGCTATTTGCTTAAGCAACCATGAGCCAAATATTCTGTTGCTTGCATTTGAAAACATTCCAAATCAAAAAAACTTTAATTCAGAAGAAACTGTATGTCATAATTCCTCGACATTGAATGTTATCTCCAAATCTCCATTATTAGATGGAACCAAACTCTTATTTGATGCTATTATTTCTAAGTTATCGTTACTACCTTATGTTTAGTTGTGTGACTTTATGACATATACTCAGTCCACATTGGACTATTTCCTCTTCTGTTGCATTTGAGATATTATCTAATTGGCTTGGTGGGGAGAGTAAGTTATAATGATTATAAATGTATCTCCTGAGGCCTATATAGATGCTTAATAAACATCAGTATCCTTAGAGCAAAATGCTCCTGATAACCTCCTGTGAAGATAATGGTAACTAAAATTTCCTTTATTCAGTATATGCAAAAGTGTTTTTATCAATTTCTAAACACATCATTTAATTCAAAGGTTTAACAGGATTTTTAGATGTTTTGATCCCTAAGTCATGTTTCTTAATAATTTATGTTCATGGGTTTTTTTCAAATGAATTATCATGGAACCAAATAGAACAGCAGTAATTATTTTACCTTTATTCTAGTGGCAAATAAATTTACTGAATTGCTTTAAAAAGTCTTAGAAAAATTAGGTATTTTAAACTTACCCACAAGTGAGGAAATATTTAATTTTTATTTTGTCATCTTTGTTGTTTTCCTCACCCTCATAACATTATTTTAGGCAAACATGTTTACCTTTAGGGAAAAATAAGAATGATTTTGAGACAAGCAATAATTTGGAGTGTGGGTAAATTAATATGTATTTAAAAATGTACACTTTTGGATTCAACTTGTTAATATTTTGTTAAGAACATTTGAATCTATGTTCATGAGATATATTGGTATGCAGTTTTCCTTTCTTGTAGTGTACATCTGATTTTGTTTAGGACAATGATGGCTTCAAAGGTTGCATTAGCAAGTATTTCCTTTGCTTCTAATATCTGGCAGAGATTGTGTAGAAATTATTTATTAAATGATTGGTACAGATATCTCAAAAAATAATACTATAGGAATAGAGGAAATTATTAATGATGAGTGCACACAAAAAGTAGAGAAAAATTAACTATAGTCCAAAGAGTTCAGTTATAAAAAGGTTAACAGTGATTATAACATTATTATAATTATACTTACTATAACAAATTAATCATAATAATTATACTAAGATAAAGGATATTATTCTAGTACATCTATCAAAATGAACTGGGGCATAAAATTTTCATGAATAACTTATTGGAAATAAAATAAGAATGTAAGTGTGAGGGAAAGAGTTACGTATTACCAGCACTTGAACTGAATAGGAGACCTACCCTGATGATACGGGGCAGTAAAGGAATTTGCATTCAACGATTGAATATTATTTGTCAAGTACATCCCTAATTATCACAATAATCTCATAAAGTTGTGTAATCAATCCCCTTATTTTACAAAGGATAATGTGCCTGAAGAGAACGAGAACTAGCAAGTTGAGTTTCCTTCACTCCAGAACACTGCTACCTCTATAAGATACCATGCTGATTCCCTGGATCAGTAGACAGACCTCCCTGGAAAGGTATCAGATGATAGGATTTGGGAATCTTCTGCTAATTTGTGATAAGCTTCTCCCTATGACAGCTTTAATACTAAAATTACCCTAGTATTAGTGATTAGAAGGCTGAATGAATGGGTAGATGAATGGATAGAATAATATCACAAACAGGAGGCTTTCAAGAGTGTCAAAAAATCTGTATCTCTTTTCCATTCCCTGTCACTCATACGACCACTGAACCGGATCCTACAGGTCTTAAATTTGAATCCTAGGGAGAAGGCAATGCAATTTAAGCAAAAGGGCCATTCTCCAAGATGTTGTAAACCTGAGGAGCTATGGTTTTGTGTCTCCTCATATAAATGAGATTGGAACTTAAGTTGGGTAGAACTATTCTACTCACTTCATCAGAGTTAGGATCCTGGCAGTACTGGCAGGAGGGCCTCTGCACATTAATGCTTCAGGTTCTGGGAGATCTGGGTGAAGTGAATCACATTCAGTTCTGCAGTGCATTAATGCGGGACTGTTCAGATGGATGTTAACGTTAGACGTTAGTAGTAGCCTTGGAAGGTGACTTCATTAAGATTGCAAAATGTATATATTACTTCTAAAATATATGAAGAAAATATAACTTTATATTTTATAACTAATTTTAGCTTTTTTAAAGAGCTCTTACCCCATTCATTGGTAGCAGGTGTCAGAAAACTTGTGAAGACACTGAATTGGGCAAAAATGATTACTGTCCCATTGAGTATATATACCCTTCCAAGTTATCTCTGCCTTTCATTGACTTTGAGCCATTTTAAATCTCTGAAATCTTTAGAACACAAATAGGAATAAAGTGTTTCTTGTCCATAAAAATACAAATTGTGTCTGGTGGAGACACACAAAAAATTACCCTAAGGATAT
Source organism: Balaenoptera ricei (assembly GCF_028023285.1). NCBI lineage: Eukaryota > Metazoa > Chordata > Mammalia > Artiodactyla > Balaenopteridae > Balaenoptera > Balaenoptera ricei. The sequence goes on along the minus strand of NC_082644.1, from coordinate 60,944,210 downwards.
TTATCACTGTTTTGTAAATCATTTCAGCCTTCCTGAAAGACGTTAATATGTATGTTTTTAAAATTCTCCTATGAACTGGTTGTAACATCTACTAGTTACCTCATTAATTAATGAATTAAAAAATCTTTGAAACATAAGAAAATATTTTATTTCCTTCCAATAAAATTATTTAGACTTGGTGTTTTCTTTTGTGAAATGTTATTAATTAATGATTCAAGTTTTAAATAGATATAAGCACATCCAAGTTATCTATTCTCCTTGCATAAATTTTGGTAGTTTGTATCTTTCAAGAAATTGATCCACTTTATATAAGTTATCAAATTTATGGGCATAGATGTGCTCGTAATATTTCTTTGTTATCCTTTAATATCCACAGGTCAGTAATGATGACCTAACCTTTATTTCTGATATTGGTAATCTGTGTTTTCTATTATTTCTTAGTTAGCCAAAGTGGAAATTTATTAATTTTATTGATCTTTTAAAAAACTGGCCTTTTCACTTTTCTCTATTTTCTTCATTTTAAATTTTATTGATTTCTGCTCTGTTTTTATTTATTTTCCTTCTGCTTGCTTTGTGTTTAAAGTGCTCTTATTGAATTTTTCTTCTTTTCTTACACATACATTCAATGCTCTAAGTTTCCCCCATGTACAGTTTTCACTATGTTTCACAAATTTGGATCAGTTTAATTTTTATTTAGATCAAAATACTTTTAATTTCTCTTGAGATTTCTTTAACCCATGATTTATTTTAAAGTGTGACTTCATCTCTCTCTCCAGCTACCATTGTATCACTCTCCTTCCTCACAAGAGTCATCTCCATGCTTCTCCCAAGGGTTCAATTGCTATTCTCTCTCAAAGTTAGCCAAATGGACCAATTTTTGTTACACAATAATCTTAATTGTCCCTGTTTGCAGATGACCTGATCTTATATATAGAAAACCTTGAAGATTTCACAAAAAATTAAAATATCAGAATAAACTTATGCATTACAATGGTAGGATACAAAATGAACAAACAAAAATCAGCTATGTTTTTATACACTAACATGAAACTATCCAAAAATGAAATTAGGAAAACAATCCCATTTAAAATTGCATCAAAAAAGAATAAAATACTCAGGAATAAACTTAACTAAGGAGGTGAAAGACTTCTATATTGAAAAGTACAAAATATTAATGAAAAAAATTAAGGAAGACACAAACAATGAAAATACATCATGTATTCACAGATTGGAAGATATAATATTATTAAAATGTTCATACTATCCAAAGCAGTCTACATGTTCAATGAAATTCCTATCAAAATCTCAATGTCTTTTTTGTGGAAATAGAAAAAAAGCAATTCTAAAATTCAGATGGAATCACAAAAGACCCCTAAGTAGTCAAATCAATCTGAGAGAGAAGACGGAAGCTGGAGGCATCACACATCCTAATTTCAAAATATATTGCAAAGCCATAGTACTTAAAATAATGTGGTACCGGCATAAAGACAGACATGTAGACCAAAGGAACAGAACAGAGAGCCCAGAAATAATTACTTACATATACAGTCAACTGTTCATCAAGGGTACCAAAAATACACAGTGGGCAAAGGGCAGTCTTTTCAATAAATGGTGCTGGGAACTGGATAGGAACATGCAAAATTATGAAATTGGACTGATTTTTTACTATACACAAAGAAACAACTCAAAATGGATTAAAGACTTAAATGTAAGACCTGAAACTGTAAGACTCCTGAGAATGAAGGGAAAAATCTCCTTGATATTGATCTTGACAGTACTTTGATAGATATGACACCATAAGCACTGGCAACAAAAGCAAAAATAGACAAGTAGGACTACGTCAAACAATAAAAAATTCTGCACAGCAAAAGAAATAATCAAGAGTGAAAGACAACCTGCAGAATGAGAGAAAAAACTTGAAAACCATATGTTTGATAAGGGATCTATTTCCAAAATATATAGGGAAGCGCTACAACTCCATAGCAAAACAAACAACATTTAAAAATGGGCTGTGGACTTGAGTAGACATTTCTCCAAAGAAGACATACAAATGGCCAACAGGAATATGAAAACATGCTCAACGTCACTAATCATCAAGGAAATGCACATCTAAACCACAATGATATACCACCTCACACCTTTCAGGATGGCAATTATGAAAAAAAAAATGTTGGCAGGATGTGAAGAAATTGGAACATTTATACACTGTTGGTGAGAATGTAAAATGGTGCATCTGCTATAGAAAGCAGTAAGAAAGTTCCTCAAAAATAAAAAAAAAAAAAAGGACCCACCACATGATCCAGAAATCCCACATTTGGGTATTTATCCAAAATATAATATATGAAATCAGGATCTGAAAGAGATATTAGTGATCCTATGTTCACTGCAGCACTATTCATAATAGCCAAAAACCTGAATGTCTACCAGTAGATGAATGTAAAAAGAAAATGTGTTATATGTACACATAATGAAATATTATTCAAACTTAAAAGGAACGACATTCTGCAATATGCGACAATAGGGATGAATAAACATATTATAAAAACAAAACTCAATACAAACAATATCTCATGAAAACAGTTGCAAAAAATCCCCAACAAAATATTAGCAAATCAAATTCAACAATGTATCAAAAGAATTATACACCATGATTAGCTGGGATTTCCCCCAGGTATGCAAGACTAGCTCAACATTCAAAAATTAATGTAACCAATCATATTAATAGGCTAAAGAAGAAAAAAAAACACATGATCACACCAAAAGTTACAGAATAGCATTTGACAAAAATCCAACACACATTCCTAATAAACATTCTCAGTAAACCAGGAGCTCAGGGAAACACTCTCTAATGATAAAGAATATTTACAAAAATCCTACAGTTCTAATATCATAGTTAATGATGATAAGCTCAAATCTTTCCTAATCAGATCAGGAACAGGCAAGGAAAGTCTTTCTGTCACTATTGTTTTTGAACATCATCCTGGAAGCCTTAGCTAATGCAATATGACAAGGGGAAATAAAAGGTATAGAGATTAACAAGGAAAAAATAAAACTATGTTCACAGATCACACGATTGTTTATGTAGAATATCCAAAAGAATCAGCAAAGAAATTCCTGTAATTAGTAAGTTATTATAGCAAGATTGTAGCACGTGAGTTTAATACACAAAATTAAATACATATGTGTGTGTATATGTACGTGTGTATACTTGGAGTATGCAAATAGGTAAAATAAGGCAAATTGTTAATAGCTGGAAAATTTTTTTTAATGTGGGAATAAAATACACAACAAATAATTAACTAGAACTTTAGACTGGATTCAGTTGAGGAGAGAACATCAGTAAATTACATAGAGAACAAAGGAAGGCACTTGTAACATTGTACAGAAAGACAAAATTATAAAAGTAGTAAAATATCTGGATGTAATATGGAAAGGTTGAATATTCTAAGAAGTAGTCCAGAAAAAAAAGAGAATATAGAGTATAAAAGAAAACCATTTTGGAAAAGATTACTTTTGAAAACTTTTTTGAATTGTGGAAACACATAGGTTTGCAGATAAAAAAATGTACTTCAAATACCAAATGAGTTTAATACATACATTCAAACCAAGACATATTATAGTATAATTGAGTATCAGGAAAGCTAAAGTGGTACCCTTAAAAGCTATCAAGGGTTCAGACATAGTACAGACTACCTTCAAACGAACAATTAAACAGGGAAGAGTTTTCTCACTGGAAATATAATTTCTCTATGACATTGAAAAGATATGTATGAATGCTGAGGAATAATAACTGTAAACTAGGATTGTACATAGTCAAGTTACCATATGAGTGAAGGCAGATGAATAAAATTTTATATATAAAAGCTGAAATACATTACCATTCACTAATCTCTATTTAAACACATATTATGCAATATAGTTCATCATGATGCCAACTGAAGAAAGAAGAAAGGCTTGGGAATAAATAAAACAAAAGCCATAGAAACTTATAAAATCTATTTTAAATTTATTTAACTATTTACTATATGATAATAATATTCACATATTTTGTGTTAGAGAGATATATAATATCATCTAAAAGAATAGCAATTTGGAGCAATGTTCAATGGGGAGTTCAAGAACATTAAAAAAATCCGGGCAAAAGAAGGGTATTAATGCTGAATAACTCTAGATTTTGTTTAAAAATATACTCTAACTTCAAAAAGTTAAAGAAAAGCACTAAAACAATGAAATAATAAACATATAATCTATAGTTTATGAATCAAGAAAGGGAAACAAGAGAAGTTAAAATTATATCTAATTAAAGGCAGAGAGGGAATACATCAAGAATCAAAGTTGAGGGAAGGTACACAGCAAAAGAAACCATAAACATAATGAAAAGACAGCCCTCAGAATGGGAGAAAATATTTGCAAACGAAGCAACTGACAAGGGATTAATCTCAAAAATCTACAAACAGGTCATGCAGCTCAATATCAAAAAAACAAAAAACCCAATCAAAAACTGGGCAGAAGACCTAAATAGACATTCCTCCAAAGAAGACATACAGATGGCCAACAAACACATGAAAAGATGCTCAACATCACTAATTATTAGAGAAATGCAAATCAAAAGTACAATGAGGTATCACCTCACACCAGTTAGAATGGGCATCATCAGAAAATCTACAAACAACAAATGCTGGAGAGGGTGTGGAGAAAAGGGAACCCTCTTGCACTGTTGGTGGGAATGTAAATTGATACGGCCACTATGGAAAACAGTATGGAGGCTCCTTAAAAAACTAAAAATACAATTATCATATGACCCGGCAATCCTACTACTGGGCATATACCTAGAGAAAACCATATTCAAAAAGATGCATGCACCCCAATGTTCATTGCAGCACTATTTACAATATCCAGGACATGGAAGCAACCTAAATGTCCATCAACAGAGGAACAGATAAAGAAGATGTGGTACGTATATACAATGGAATGTTACTCAGCCATAAAAAGGAACAAAATTGTGTCATTTGCAGAGATGTGGATGGACCTAGAGACTGACATACAGAGTGAAGTAAGTCAGAAAGAGAAAAACAAATATTGTATATTAACACATATATGTGGAAACTAGAAGAATGGTATAGATGATCTTATTTGCAAAGCAGAAATAGAGACACAGATGTAGAGAACAAATGTATGGATACCAAAGGGGAAGAGAGGGTTGAGATGAATTGGGAGATTAGGATTGACATATATACATTACTATGTATAAAGTAGATAACTAATGACAACCTACTGTATACAGTAGGTTCAGAGGGAACTCTACTCGGTGCTATGTGGTGACCTAAATGGGAAGGAAATCCAAATAGAGGGGATATATGTATACATATGGCTGATTCACTTTGCTGTACAGCAGAAACTGACACAGCAGTGTAAAGCAACTATATTCCAATTTTAAAAAAAGAAAAAAGATGAAGGTAAAGAAACATATAAAAATTTTAAAAGTAAACATGGATCAAAAATTTAAAAGTTAACAAAGTTATATGGTGTTTGTGAATGATACACCAAAACCAAAATCACGTGGAAACATATATATTCTAAACTACAAATTATTACTGAGTAAAATTAATGAACTAAAAAATTGAAGGACAGGGAAAACTGAATAAAATTGCAAATTTAGCCAGAGCAAACCATATATATAATACAACCCCAATCAAAGTCATAGCTCTGTGTATGTGTGTGTTCATAGATTTGTGAAGGATTGGGGAGGTGCTAAAAACTGATTCTTAAATTCATTTGGAAACTCTAAGGGTAAAAGTGCCACAGGGATTTGAAGTAGTGCCAACGCTATACAACTTACACCACCAGATACCAAGACCCATTATAAAACACATTAATCAAGAAGTGTAGTGTTTGCATTGCACTGGGATATATAAACTAATCAGCAGAATATCATAGAGATTTACAAAATCTACCCATACATAAATGTTCACCGAATTATGACAACAGTAAAGTAGAGAAGAGAAATAGTTATGTTTCAATAAATTGCCTGTGCCAAATGGATATTCAAATGGAAAAAAAGAAAACTGTCTTGATCCGTACTCCCATTTTAAGTGAAAATAAATTCAAGAGGAAGGGAAAATGCAAATATGAAAGTTAAAACAGCAGAGCAGGTTAGAGGAAAACATAGCAATACATATTGATACCTTGGATTTGGCAAGTATTTCCTTACTATCACACAAAAGATATTATCATTAACTTAAAATTACCTCTGTAACTATATTAACACTAAAAATGTCTATTTATCAAGAGAAACAGCATTAAGAAAAGTCAACCCATAGGGTGATTGAAGATATTTGCAAATGCAACAAATGTCATTATTGAGAATATAAGTAAGAAACTCAAAATTGGCAAGTAATTGAACAGACATTTTGCAAAAGAGGATATCTAAATAGTCACTGAATATATGAAAATAAACTCAACTTCATTTTTCATCAAGAAAATGCAAATATTCATGATGACACTGTTAATGTCAACCAGTGAGGATAAAGTGAAAGAGATAATACCAAGTTTGGTGAGGATATGTACGAACAAGAGTCCTCTGCTGAACTAATGCATAGCTCATGACTCAGCTGTCACTCATGCATATATAAACAAAAATGTGTGCATTTGTTTACCAGTACACATGCACAAGAATGCTCATAGAAGCATGATTCATAATTACTAAAATCTGGAAACTACTGAAATGCAACATCAAGGGAATAAATTGTGGCATTTCACATAATGGAATAATCTATAGCAATAACAATCTAAATTTACATGGCAATATGCATTGTCTTAGTTTGGGCTGACCACAGACTGTTTGTGGCTTAAACAACAAAAACTGATTTTCTCATATGTCTGGAAGTTGAAAAGTCCAGGATCAAGGTTTTCTCAGGATTTAGTTTCTGGTGAGAGTGCTCTTCTTGCTCTGTTGTGTCCTCTCATGGCGGAGAGAGCAAAAGCTCTCTGGTTTCTCGTTTTAGAGGAACACTAATTCGATTGAAAAAGAGCCCTACCCTTTTGACCTCATTTAATCTTAATTACCTCCTAAGGCCCTATTTTCAAATGTAGTCATTTTATGGGTTAAGTCTTCAACATATGAATTTTTGGGAGGACACATTCAGTCTATAACATGGACACATCTCACAAACATACTATTAAGTCACAGAAACCGAACACAAATAACATTCGCTATATGCTTCTATTAATGTAAAATGAAAAATATGGAAAGAGAAATCTATGCTGTTAGCAGTTAAGATAGTGGTTGCCCTTGAGGAAGAGGCTGGTATTAACTGGAAGTGAGCATGAGCTATGTTTCTGCATCTGGTAACATCAGGTGTCTTAAACTGGGTCCTGACTGCTCAGGTGTGTTTGATTAGTGAAAATTCATCAAGGTTTACAGCTATGATATGTTCATTTTCTGTTATGCATTTACTTCAATAAAATGTTCATAAAACTTATTTCAGCTTTTGGTGACATACATACATGCACTTTATCTCATTTTTAAACAAGGAACATAGAAGGCTGCTATTAAATAAATACAGCAGTGCTTGTAAAATATAAAAGAATGTTTAAGTTTGAGACCAAATAGAATTTTAATATCAGAATATAATTTAAAAGTTATAAGTACACATAAACTTGAAGTTAACCATGAAAACAACAGTAATAAGGCAAACTATATAAAAAAAAACTAGTCCTTGAATATTGGCAATGATAGAGTCCTCAAATATAAAAATCAAGAAGTGGCAAAATTACAAGGAGCAGTGAGAAATTCAGGGCTATAGTGGGAGATGTTAACATGTCCATATCAGAACAGAGATTCTGCTGGCCAAAAAAAAGAAATCAATGTATTAGAAATTTGAGCAAGAAAATTAGCTTTTTCAAATTAAAAAATGGCTGCAAAGAACTCTGCAAGCAAGAAGTGGAGACATCATTTGCAAATAAAAATTAAGTTGCCTCTTGTTACCAGGAGGGCATTGGTTCCAAGACACTCGGGGACACCAAGATCCGTAGATGCTCAAGTCCCTTACATAAAATGGCATAGTGCAGTCAGCACTATATATCCACGTGTTCTGCACCCACAGAGTCAACCAACAGTGGATTGAATTCATCAGAAAAAGTAAGATTTATATTACAACATGGTGGCCACTGACTTACCAAGTATTTATAGATTATATATTACTGAACAAATTACACTTTCTTCCTAAAGTGAGTTAAATTTTGTCATTACAGTTTAAGTGACTTTTCCATTAAATCCAAAGGAATTTGTCAAAATCAGCAGCCTGGATTAGAAATCTATATCTAATCAATCAGAGCTAAATTATTTTAGATGTCAAGTGTAAATCTTTATTGGACTGAAAAACTTATTCCTCTGTGTGACCATTAATTTTCTCTACAACTTCATCTACTTTAGGGTGTGTTCCACTCCACCAGATTACAAATTTCCCAACTTGATTATTAATCACATTTAGGCTTTGCTCACCTAGAAATTTAATCCAGCTTTACATTCTTTATGTTGAGAAGCTATTATAATCACCTTTCTATCTCTGAAGGAAAAATACTTTTTTCCCCTCACATCAGAGAGCATATTGGCCATAAAAAAGCTCGTTACTGTATCATGTATTCTTTAAAAAATACGTCACTTGTTAAATAATTCTACAATTTTTTCTATTCATATCAATGAACAATGGGTCTAATAGATAATAGAATAGGTTACTCCCCATATAAGATACTTTCTTGACTTTATACAGGTATAATGATTGGACAATTAGAGAGAACTATTTACTTCTATAATCTCATTGTGAAACCAAAGAAATTATCTTAATAAAACAGCCAAACACATTACATAATAATAAGTGAACAGCCAAATTATTTGGCTAAATTTATTAAATTACAAATTGTACCTTTAATTCTAGGCCTGCTGAAGACTGAAAAATAATTTTATAATACTCTTCATAATAGTATTAATAAGATAATGCTTGCTTGAAATACTAAATGTTGATTTAATGCTAAAGAGGCAAAATGTTGAAAGAGTAATACCAAATAGTTTTTAAGTGGGGGAAAATATTACATTCATTAAGGGAACAAGGGAAAAAAATATATATGTTTTAGAAAAGTTTCTTTGGAAAAACTCTAAAAAATAAAATGCTAAATAGAACTACTGTATGGGAGACTAAGACCAGATAATTGTCTTGAGAAGGAGAAAATTTCTCCTACAACTATATTTATAAATATTTGGTTATGAAGAGTAAGAACTTCTGTTTTTTCCTGTTTTAAAAATCAGTTAAAATAATTTTCAGATCATTTCAAAGGTCACAAATTGTAACATATGTAAAAGTTAATAGTGTTTAAAATTTTAACATTTGATAGAAAAATTCATCAATAAATTTATGAATCTTTAGTCAAAAATATATTGTATGAAATGTATAAATTTGTGTTGATTGGATAAAGATGAGTATTTGAAATGATAAAATTATTAATGTAGTACATATTAAAAAGGTAGACCCTATGCAATGTGCTTCTTACTTGGTAAATTTAATTTACCATAGCCAGAAATACTTCACAAATACACTTACATATATAACTTTCCCCCAAAAAAATTAAAAAAATTTTAAAACTCACAATCATTTTTGTTTCAAGAATGAGTTTAGCATTGTATCTCAAGAAATGTAATTATTATTTCTACTAAATAAACACACACATGGACACACATATGCCTTATGTGCCAAGTAGTATGCCACATGGCTCAGCTATGCATATCATGGTTTCATTCATAATTTTAACATGATAGTGTTATACATATCCTATGTGTATATATATTATTGAGGTGTAATGGACAAAGAGAGTTATATTTTTATCTTAAGCAGTGGTAAGTGCCTATGTAATACCTAAATCTAAAATACAAAGCACTAAAATTATAAACATGTTGTCTAGAGATAGAGAGATAAATGCCAAAAGAAGTGGCTAAAAGTCTACCTCTGGGAAATCGTCATGTAGGGGAGGAAAGCAAGAGCAATGGAAAGACTTACATAAGAACTTGTGTAATTTTGGTAGAAATATAAGTTAAATTGAAGAAACATAAGGGTACATAAATCTACATCAATTTTGAAATGTATCTTCTTTATTTTGTGTTAGCAAAAACTTCATAATAGCTAACATGGGGAAACAGCTCTTCTATTACTTTAGTTTCCTTCCACAGATACCATAAGTTGTTTGATTTCTTTTGCAAGTTTTGATTTTTCCCTATGTTGCCTTTTTTTTTTTAACGTCAGCAGTTTGTTAACTATATACTGATCAGATTGTGGAGACTTGCTCTTGTTAGCTAAAAAAGAAATGTGACAAATTTGATGAATTGAATTTTAATAGAAGCCACTCAATATAGCAGACCAAGCCATTACATAATACACATAATCTGTCCCACAAATGAAATCTACTCTTCCCAAGTAAGCAAGATTTGTACAATGAACCTGCAGTCACTGCAGAAAAAGGGTATGATATTCTTTACCGGCCTTGTTTTGCTTCTGACAAATTAGTTCTGCATTTCTTTTGCTTCAGCAGCTGAGGGACATCCCTTCTGAGTACATTTTTTTCCCAGATTTGTTTAGTATATTTATTCAGACTATATTCAACTTGGGCTAATTTGAAAGTCTCCCTTTTTCTATGAGATGGCTTTGTATCTTTCTTAGAGATTCAACTGACACTCAGCAAAGATTTCAAACATTTTTAAAACTGGGAAGTTACTCACTAAGCTTTATGGGACCATCAATATGTTACAATCATTTCTTTTTCTCAGTTGGCTATCAATGTTGATTCTCCTTTCACCATTTTAACACAAATTTCACATCATATTTCAATATAAAGATATAATATTTAAAATAAATAACTTCTCATGCCAGGCTTTATTTCAGTGGCTTTTCTCTGTGCATTTTCTTTCTTTCATGGGAATATTTCTGAGTGACATTTTAAGTGATCTCAAGCAAAACTCAAAACTGTCAGTTCAGTCCTCTCAGTCTCAGAGAAAACTAAGTTCATTAATTTTGGAAGTACACATTTTTTTTATTCAGATTAAAAACAGAATGAAATCTTGCCATTTGTGACAACACAAATAGAACTTGAAGGCATTATGCTAAGTGACACAAGTCAAACAACACTGTACAATCTCTCTTATATGTAGAATCTTAAAAATAAAACAAAGCAAAAAACTAAGCTCAGCGATACAGAGAAGAGATTGGTGGTTGCCAAAGATGGGTCATGAGGAGTTGGGTGGGAGAAATGAGTGAACTACTTTTTAAAAATTTTTTTTAGTGTAAATAAATTGAATAATTTTAAAAAGTGTACCTGAGATGTCTAAATTCTTGGTTCAAGTCCATCCAACTGAGAAAGTTTAACAGGAGCTGATTTGGCTGCACTGGACCCCAAATCCCTCCCTTTGTCTTGTGGTTCAATTATAGTTTTATATTGAACAGTATCCAAAAAAAAAAAAAAAAAGTACAGATACATCACAGTTTTGATGTGGTCCCTGCTCTTGTTTTATTAAATTAAATCTAATAGACATATTCATCTTCCACCTCCTCACATTTTTGTTCTTTCCTGTAACATAAACACCTTGAAAACATCTTAGGTATCACAAGAAAAAACATGGAGAATTTTAAAAAATGTCCTCATCTGAAGTTATTTTAGGTTGATAAAGTCTATTTGCTTCATCATTTTTTAAATCACAAAATTCATCACGAATAAGGAAACTTGAGAATAGTCATTTCTATGTCAATGGTATACTATCATGAATATCTGGAATGAGAAATAATTTACATGATGTTTTGTAGAACTGTACTTTAAGACTGAAAGCATTTCTGTGCTCATTGAGATAATTTGAAATGTGACAAAGGAAATCTCACTTCAGGAATGTAAAAGAAACCAAAGTATTTGGAAATTTAACTTAAGACATATTGGACTTCTTAAAAGTGCATCCCACTTAAAGCAATCATGTTGATGTTGAGACATAGTGTGTGCTAAGGTAAATAATACTGACAAACTGGTGTGTATAATTAAAGCTCCACTAGAAATACCAAGAAACCTGTGAGCATTGAGGAGGAAGAAAGAAAACTTAACAATTCAAGTGTAATTTTAATTAAATCATTAAAATTGTTCTATTTATGCCATAGCTAATAGCACCTTTACACTGAAAAACAAACATGAAATTCTTCAGTCCATATCACCAATATTATATATATATTAAGTCTAATTGCAACATCTGCAATGAATATGCATTTAAATATTTCCTTTTAAGATAAAAACAATTCGATATAACGTTTTCTTACTGTCTTTCAAAGAGCCATTCCAACTATAAATATCAGGTATTCTGAGAAATCACCTCTGGACTGCTCAAAATTTTTGTAATGTAGTGCATATAATCAAATGGGAAACAATTATCAACTCTATTAATCCATGTAAAAACCAGGTAACTTCATATGAAAGAGGCTCTGCTAAAATCTCAGTTGGATGAGGCAAATTATACCATTTACTTTGCCTAAATGCTCACCATAAATCTTGCATTTGAATTATCAAGAGCCCTAATAAAATAGTAGATCAAATTTACCACCCAGAGCCTCAGGAATGTTGTGATTAGTATAGATAGAGGGAGACTGTGACCAGTCGAGGAGGAGAGAACAAAATAGAGAGAATGTTATATTTGAGCGAAGGAGGTAATAAAAAAAGGGTGCTTCGGATCCTTCTTTGAAGCAAATTAGTAAAAGTTGACCACATTTTACTAAAGATCACATTCCAATCAATCAGGTTACACACAGTTCCCTTGGGGAGGATGAGTTAACAAGATAAAGACTCAACAGAAATTTCCTTGCACGTTATATAAGGTTAGAATATGGGCAGAAATCAATAGTTCTTCCAACCATGAACACACTTTTCTAGTATTTCTGTCATATTAGACTATTTGTATAAAAATATTTGTTGATATTAGGAGAGCAAAGTATTTAATCAAAGTTTCTGTCTCAGTGCTTCAATTCTCCTCTGCTCCTACTTCTGAAATCTCCATTGGACTTTAAGAACACCAGTTACTTTTAATACATTTTTTTCTGGCAGGAAGTCAGATTACATATTTTAGTAATGGGTGAGAAAAATAAGGCATTGGAACAACAGCACAGGGGCCACAGGGAGAATAAGAGACTGAGAGCTAGCATTTGACCTAAATCTTACAAATAAATATAAAAGAATCTGTCTACAGTAACAAAACATCAAAGGTTTATAAGAGCAGTCTTATATACAGAACAAAGAATTGTACAGCAGAAACTAACACAAGATTGTAAAGCAATTTTACTCCAATAAAAAAAAAAAAAAAAGAAGAAAAAAAAAAAAGAAAAAATATTGCTTCCCTTGCAAACAGATTCCCGACCAGATTGGGAGACAAGACTCAGAGGAGGCCGCAGGGAGGAGAGTGGAGAGCTCACTGTACACGAAAAAGGAGAGTGAGATGAGGAGAGGGGTCTTTTCCCAGCATAAGTTTATAGGCAGGGGCTGGGGTCAGCCATGCATGGGAGAAGTTGAAGCTGGCTGTGTGGGGCGGGGAGCAGGAGACACTCAGAGCTGAGAGTGTTTGTCTGCCCTGTCCCCCTGGTGCCTTGCTCTTGGCTTCAGCCTGGAGAGGGTTTCAGGGTGGGGGCCAGGGGTCAGCTGGGCCAGCTGGCCAGAGAGATGTAAAACTTAGATTTCTGGAAAAAATGCTTTTCTACTCTTTAAGATTTTGACCATGCTTGCATTTCTACCAAATTTGATTTTCTTGTGTGCGTGTGTGTGCATGTGTAAGAGACTCTTATTCTAGCATATGAGTATTTCCCCCAAATTCCAAACTGTGAACTTTTAATACTAATGTGTTACATCTGAATCATAAAAGGAAATAAAATGTTTTTACCACTATCTTCCATTTCTTTAAAATAATTTCCCACCTCTCAAATTATATGTAGCTGTCAAATGTATTACAAATGCTGAATAAGGAAAAAGAGTTCTGAGTTTTGTCCTCTTTGGCCTTCATAGCTACTTATATACATATTTTTATAAATTTTAATAATTTAACATTTATAAACCCAAACCCAGCCTGTTTGAGGCTTAGAAGTTGACAAGCTGTCCTAACAAGAGGCTAAGCAAACTGAAAATCAACCACTCTTACATTCTTAAGAGAAGTGAGGACACAGAGCAAACCACTGCCTAAAATTTGGAAACACAGGCAATTACAGAAAATCACAACACAGAAGAAACATGCTGATAACCAATGACTGGTAGGGAAATGAGAACTGTAATTGACAAACTCCTGGAGGCTCAGCGTGGACTACATTGAGTGTTAAAAAATTCAGAGGGACCCAGTGATCGGGAGCTCTCCACACTTTTGAAGCTTTAACTAGGTTCTCTCAGTGAATATCTGAGAAAAATCCCCTTGTGTTTCCAGCACAGGGAGAGAAAAGGGAACTATTTTTAAATACACCAGGGCATTCAGTTCCTCTTAATAAGGTCAGCCTTCAGGAGAAACTAATTAACCAGATCTTAATCAGGGGGGTATTATCAGAGCCTAATTGACCTGGAGTAAGAGAAATATCCAGCTCTAGGAGGCTACCCAATTTCAGCCCACTCTAGCCATCCTGTCCCACTAAGGAGGGAAAAATACTGACTAGCACATGTGTAGCTTACAGTACAGAGGCAGAGACTCACTAAAAGACCGAGACCCAATCATAGGATTAGAGAACACTTCCACTCCCCCAATACCTCATCACCATGTTACTAAAGGTCTACCTAGAGCAGTTCCTTTCACCTGGTACATCATGTCCAGCTATTAACGAACAATTACAAGGAATACCAAAAAACAAACAAACAATAAACCCCACAAAAACAATACAATTTGAGGAGGCAGGGCAAGCAACAGAACTAGACATAGCAGAGATGTTAGGATTATAAGACCAGGAATTTAAAACAACCATGATTAATAGCCTAAAGGCTCTAATGGATAAAGTAGACAGTAGGTAAGCAGAGAGATGTAAATCCTAAGACAAAATAAAAAGAAATGTAGAGATCAAAAATACTGTAAAGATGTAACAGAAATGAAGAATGCCTTGGCCTGGGCTTAGTAGAGTGGACGCAACTAAGGAAAGAATCCCTGGCCTTGAGCATTTCTTCATAGAAACCTCCAAAACTGAAAACAAAACAGAAAAAAAAAAAAGTTAAAAAAATAACAGAATATCCACTACAAGTAAGACAACTACAAAAGGTATATGTCAGATGCAAAACCAAAGATCCAGGAGGCTTAGAGAATGCCAAACAGGATAAATGTCAAAAATACTCTTCCTAGGCATATCAGTTTCAAAATACTGAAAAACAAATAAAGAAAAAATCCTGAAAGAAGACGGAAGTGAGAACAAAACAAAACCTTACCTATAGAGAAACAAAGAATTACATCCCACATTTCTAGAAAAAAAAATGCAAGCAAATAGAGAATGGAGTGAAATATTTAAATAGTTCAGAGGAAAAAAACAAAAACAACAACAAAAAACCCCACAAAATTATGTACCCTGAGAAATTATCCTTCAAAAATATGGAAGAAATAAACACTTGTCAGACAAACAAAAATTGAGAGAATTTGTGACAAATAGACCTGCCTTGCAAGAAATGTTAAAAAAAATTTTTTTTACAACAAAGGAAAATGACATAGGTGAGACATAGATATATATAAATAAAGGAATAACACTGGAGAATAAGTAAATGTAAAATACAAAATTTTTTTTTACTTTTTCTAACAGACAACAGTTTGTTCAAAATAATAGTGACAATGTATTAAATTATGCATGAATATATATTTATATATTATTACACAAGTATATATAATTGAAATGAATGACATCAATGATATGGGAAGAAGGAATTAGGATTATTTTGTTATAAAAATGTGCTCGTACTACTGGTGAAGTAATATAGTGTTATTTGAAGGTGGACTTGGATTAGATGTAAATGTATATTGTATATGCTAGGGCAACCACTTAAAAAAAGGAGAAAAAAAAGTATAACATATATGCTAAGAAAGGAGTGAATATGGAATCATATTAAATGCTCAGTTAAAACCACAAAAGGCAGAAAAAAATTGGAAGACAAATATAGGAAAGAAGAACAAGGGCAACAAATAGCAAACTAACAAATATTGTAGATATGCATCCAACTACCTTAATAATTTTTTGAACACCAGTGATCTAAATGCACAAAGATAGAGATTGTTAAGAGTGGGTCAAAAAAGAAACCTAAATATATGTCATTTACAAGAAAACCACTATTAACAATAAATACATGTATAGATTAAAAGTAAATGGATGGATAAAGATGTACCTTGTTAACACTAATCGAAAGAAAGTGGGAGTAGCTATATCAGTTTCAAATAGAACAAACTTCAAAGAAAGGAAAGTCAACAGGGAAAAAGAGGGGCATTTTATAATGAGAAAAGGATCAAATAACCAAAAACATGTTACAACCTTTGAAGTTTATGTGCCTAAAAAGTAAGTGTCAAAATATGTGAAGCCAAAACTGGACACATAGAACTGCAGGAAGGAACAGATGAATCCACTATTACAGTAGAGACTTTAACTTCCCTCTTGGAAATGGACAGATTCAGTGGGCAAAATATCAGTAAAGACATAGTTGAACTCTACAACACCATTAATCAACTGGATATAATAAACATTTATAGACTACTTCATTTAACAATAGCAGAATACATATTATTCTCAAGTTCATATAGAACATTTACTAAGATAGACACCATTCTGGACATACACAGAAAATCTCAAAGTACTTCAAGATTAAACAACACACTCTTAAATAACACATAGGTCAAAGAAGAAATATCAAGAGATTAAACAGATTTTAGCTAAATAAAAATAAAAATACAACTTATCAAAATTTGTGGAATGCAGTGAAAGCAGTTCATAGAGGGAAATTTATAACACTGAGTGCATATTATTAGATAAGAAGAAATATCTTCCACCTTAGAACTAAAAGAGAAGTACAAATTAAATCAAAAGTAAGCACAAGAAAAAAATAATAAAAATTAGAAATGAATGTCTTCCAATCTTTTTCTGCCTTTTGTGGTTTTTACTGAAAACTTTATCCAGCAGCATTAAACAAAAATCAACAAAATCAAAAGCTGATTCACTGGAAAGGTCAGTACAGTATATAAGCATTTAGACAGACTAATGAAGAAAAAAAGAGAAGATACAAATTACTAATATCATAAATAAAGAAGAGGACAACACTACAGATGTTATGGAAATTAAAAATACATTAAAGGAAAACTATGAACAACTCTATGCTGAAAATTTTGATAACTTAGAATGCACCAATTCCTTGAAAGACATAATTTGCCAAAACTTACACATGCAGAAATAGACAATGTTAATAGGTATATATCTATTAAAGATATTGAATCAATAATAGCCTTCTAAAACAGAAAGTACCAGGTCCAGATGGCTTCACTGGTTAATTAAAAATATATGTAAGGAAGAAATTATATCGTCTCTACAATCTCTTTCAGAAGATAGAAGCAGAGAGAATACTTCTTATCCCATTTAATGAAGCCAACATTACTCTAATACTAAAAGCAGACAAGACATTACAAGAAAACTAAGTAAAGACTAATACTGCTCATGAACATAGATGCAAAAAATCTTAGCAAATAAAATCCAACCATACATAAAAAGAATTATACGTTATGACTAAGTGGGATTTATTCCAGATATGCAAGGCTGGTTCAGTATTTGAAAATCAATTAATACAATTCATAACATCAAAAAGCTAAAGGAGAAAAAGTATATGACCACATCAATAAATGCAGAAAAAGCATTTGACAAAACCCAGTACCCATTCATAATACAAATTCTCAATAAACTAAAAACAGAGGGGAACTTTCTCAGCTTGATAATTTATCCACAAAAACCCTACAGCTAAGATCATACTTAACGGTGAGAAATTCAAAGTTTTCCCACTAAGATCAGGTACAGCATAGATGTCTCCTCTCACCACTCCTTTTCAACATTGTACTGGAAGAGCTTGCTAATATAATAAGGCAAGAAAAAGAAGCAAAAGGTATAAAGATTTAGAAGGAAGACATAAAACTGTCTTTATGTGCAGATGACATAATTGTCTATGTAGAAAATCCAAGAGGGGTTAATGAGGAGGGAGGGATGAATATGTGGAACACAGATGATTTTTGGAACAGTGAAAATACTCTGCATGACACTATAATGATGGATATATGACGTTAAACTTTTGTCCAAACTTATATAATCTATACACCTGGAGTAAACCCTAAGGTAAAGTGTGGACTTTGGGTGATTATAGTGTATCAATGTAGGTTCATCAATTTTATCAAATGTACCACTCTGGTAGGGGATGTTAACAATGGGGAAGCTATGCATGCATGGGGGCAGGGGATATATAACAAATCTCTGTACCTCCCTCTTAGTTTTGTTGTAAACCTAAAATTGCTGTAAATATATATATATAAAAAGCAAAAAATAAAAACACTTAATAAATCACACGAATGAATATGAAGAAAGCAGACACAGGCCAAAATAACTATGCTTATTATTTTCACGAATAAAAAACAGAGTACCAAGAATTTTGGCAGAAAAATATTTTTTAACTATTTTAAAAATAAGTTGGGGATATTATAGAGATTAAAAAGTACTGAAATTGCAAATCTAGTGGGTAGATTAATGCCAGATTAGATACCACTAAATTTAAAAAATTGTAAAACTGATTATAGTTTTAAAGAAAATATCCACGATACACATGCATAAACAAAAGAAGGAAACTACAGGAAAGAACACGGAAGACCTATTTAATAGTATGAAAAGTTCTAACTGACATGTTCTTTGCATTCCAGATGGAGATGAGAGCGAGAATTAGGCAGAAGCAATATTCAAATGGGATAATGGCTGAAAGGTTTTCAAAAATATTAATAAAATACACTTCCTGTCACAGAGGAAGATTGACAATATGACAATTGCTAAAAATAAAAGCCAAAGATAATAATCTGAAAGGAAGGGGTGCAGTGATAGGTAGGCTCAGGGAGGAACTTGAAAAGAATATCAATAAAGTGATAGTTGGCTTCTCAAAAGAAAGAATGGACACCAGAACACTATAGAATTATATTACCTTTGCTTCAAGAGTTTAACTTTAAAGATAAAATGAAGCCTAGATAAAGACATTTTCAGGCAAACTAAATAAAGAAAATTCACCAGCAACAGACCTGCTCTAAAGATAATGGAAAATACTATCCTTCACTCAGAAAGAAATGTAACCTGGAACAAAGATTGAAGATAAAGAATATATATGATTAATAGAAAGTTTTCACATAGTTGTAAATTTAATAAAAATACTGACTGTATAAAACAGTAATAAAAATACTTGTGTAGTGTACAACATGGAGGACACTGAAATGCATAAAAATAATCATATATAAGTTAAGAAGAAAGTGCATGGTGCTAATGTAAAAAAATACATATTTAATACTAATATATTTATAGTATAATAACTACAACTCACAATGAAGATATAACAGTTGTTGGTAGCTGTGCACTAAAAAATCTGCAGCCACCTTCAAAAAGAAGAAACTAGTAGATATACAAGGAAGAAGATACAGAAACTGCCCAGAAACTCTCTTCAGGACTGAAAGACCTTTCCCTCAGCTGCTTGAAACGCTGCCAGTTGGCAACTCCCAGTTGTTAGCCCTTTCTGGAAATTATCTTGGCTGGAGAGAGTTGGCTCTCCTAAGAAAAGCCCTGTTTCTGGTGACAGACTACATCCAGAGAGCCATCAATGTAAGAACATAAATGCCTGACCCATGGATGTAACATGGGAGAACTCTGAAGGCCCATCCCATCTTCAGTGCACCCCTTAGGTTTGCTGGCTGAAGTCTTTTTAGAGATTGCATGACAGCCCAACTACTTCCTTGGCCTATTCTGGCTCTTTCCATTTCTATCAGTAAATATTGATCCCAAGAGCACTTTTTACTATACTTCCAGCACACTATTTTGTTTCAGATAAAATTGATACAATATTGAGTAAAGATGAAAAACATCTGAATAGCAATCAATAAAGAGGCTCTTACTGTTACATCTAATTTTGAACTCAGATAGTAGAAAATACAGCTACTTTTTATGTGCTCATGGAACATTCCAGTATTTATTCATTTATTTATTTATCAAAGTATAGTTGATTTACAATGCTGTGTAATACAATGTTGTGTTAGTTTCTGGTGTACCACCAACCTAAAAATAAAAACAATAAAAACGGAACTGCAGAAAAATCAGTAGTAGAAGGAAGAACTAAAAAATATTTTCCATTGATATCATAGTCAAAGTCCCATTATGTAAAATGCTCTGAAAAAGAGAGAAAAAAAGAACAAGTTGACAGAATAAAAGGGCAAAAGGAAGTTAACTGGGGAAAGAAAATGGTCCTTAGGAACATGAAATTATGTTTAACATAATAATAACACCAATACATAAAACTACACAGTGACACCATTTCTCTTTTATCAGATTGGCAAAATCAGAAAGACCAAAAGCATCCTCTGTTGGCAGGCTGTAGAAGGGAGGAATTTTATATGCTGTGGGAATATTTCAAAATGTTAGAACCTCTATTAAATAGAGTTTGATTCAATTCTATAAATATAAAACAATATAATATGTAAGTATATTGTTATATCATTACATATTAGAGCAAAGATTGGAAAAAATCTGCAATTTCAATACTATAATAGGTAACTAGCTGGGTACACTACAATACACGCATACTAATCATAATTAAAAGAACTAATTAGTTATAAAAAGAAATAAGATGTTCATTGTGGATTTATTTCTAGCATATATGGTTAATTTAAAAATGCAGGTTACAGATACATTGTATAGTTTGCTAAAATTGTTTAAAATATAAGGGACAGGGCTTCCCTGGTGGTGCAGTGGTGGAGAATCTGCCTGCCAATGCAAAGGACACGGGTTCGAGCCCTGGTCTGGGAGGATCCCACATGCCGCGGAGCAACTGGGCCCGTGAGCCATGGTTACTGAGCCTGCGTGTCTGGAGCCTGTGCTCCGCAACAAGAGAGGCCGCAATAGTGAGAGGCCCGCGCACCGCGATGAAGAGTGGCCCCACTTGCCGCAACTAGAGAAAGCCCTCGCACAGAAACGAAGACCCAACACAGCCATAAATAAATAAATTTAAAAAAAAAGAATTGAAGGATGCATGTTTCATCTAAAGGCAGTAACTTCAAAAAAATATATATATAAGGGACAGTATGAAAAATATATATTCTTGCAAAAGAGGACAAAGTACAAAATACTGAAAATGATTTGTTAATGGGGAGGACAGAGCTAAAGAGATGCAAATAGAGTAATATTTCCCTGAATATACCATTTTTTGAAAGTTTTTATATTTGAACCATGTCAGTTTTACATATTAAAACTATAAATTTCAAATTTTTAAGGAAAAATTAAGCCTAAAAAAATTTAACCAAAGGAGAAAAAAACAGAGAGAGAAAATTAACAGGACTATATATCAGGTAGTTAACATAACTATGAAAAGACAATAAGTGTTTTGTAGTAAATTTGAATACAGTACACTGACTAAATACTCTTTGTGGGGCATACTCTAAGGACAAAAGGAATTACTAAGGAATCTTAAACTACAATGTTAGTATTATAACTTTAAAATTCTTTTAAGCATATCATAGGAAAACATACATCCATACATACTTACGAAATAATGTTACTAATCAAAGAAATGTTCCATATTAGAGAAAAAAAAATAAACGTAAAATCAATAAAGGTATGAAAAATGTTGCATACTGTATTTAAATTGGAAATATTAATAAAAGCTCAGGTTTTAAAACATATACATCAAGGGATTTCTGGTTTAAGCTTCAATATGTAAAGAACTTGGAAGTTTTACTCTCTTTCTTACAGCCAGAAACAGCTGAGCAAATTGAGAATCAATGACCTATCTTGGACTCACCAGAGGACTGAGGGTGCAAAGGCTAACTGCCACTTTGAAAGTCAGAAAGACAGGCAAATCTAAGGAGTCACAGCTCTTTACCAGGGGAAGAAACAGCTGGAGCCATTACAACTGGTAGGGAGAGTTAAAAGGACATTTTGAAGAATTGCTGGAGTCTGAATATAGACCAGCATGAGGGTGAAAGT
Source organism: Balaenoptera ricei (assembly GCF_028023285.1). NCBI lineage: Eukaryota > Metazoa > Chordata > Mammalia > Artiodactyla > Balaenopteridae > Balaenoptera > Balaenoptera ricei. Next base: position 60,921,954 of record NC_082644.1, on the reverse strand, counting down.
GAGAAACTCTTGGGGTTTAGAGTATTGAGAGGGCACAAACTTCTGTAGATTTATCTCCAAGGAACCAACCAGATTCCTGTGGTGAAGAGCTGTCATTCCCATTATCAGTTTGTCAGAGGAAGGGGGAAAGTAACCACTGTGAACTAGGTTAGAGCTTTCTCCATAACAAAGGCCTACTCTCCAAGGAAAAAAGACCTTGTCAAAGCCTTATTGGACTTAGGGAGAGAATATTTCCCCAAATCTCTGTCCTTCCTGTCTCATGGAGGGTGGGGGGAGGGAGCTAAGAAATGTTTATTAAAAACCACAGTTTAGGGCACAGTTCTACTATAACACTGAGATGTAATCATAATATTATAGAATGCTTTTCTTTCCCCATACCTGATCCCCACACCAGCAGAGAGCCTGTACAGTAACAGGGATTACAGTAAAGATCTGCAAGACTCCATCTAAGAAGTAGTTCTTAGGGAAGCTCAAAGACAACAGAGAAGACCAAAGCAGGAATAGTCTAGGAATTCAAATGTGCCTACAGGTATAGCAAACATTATGAACACCTCAACTCCTAGTCAGAATGACATAAATGCTCACACTAAGGCTATTTACCTCAATCGCTTTTCATCACACCTGGCATTCAAGAAAAATATAAAAATGAAAAGACATGCTAAAAAGTTGAGAAGAAACAAAGTCTGAAGACACAAAGAAAGCATCAGAAACAGATATGACACAGATGTTAGAAATATCAGACAGGGAATTTAAAATAACTATAATTAATATAATAAAGACTCTAATGGAAAAAATAAATAACATGCAAGAACATATGAGAAATGTAAGGATTGAGATGGCAATTCTAAGGAAGAATCAAAAGAATAAGCTAGAAATCAAAAACACTGTAACAGTACTGAAGAATGCTATCAATGAGCCCTTCAGTATACTAAACATGGCCTAGGAAAGAATCAGTGATCTTGAAAAAGCATTATCTTAATTATAGAGGAACAGGGAGATTTTTTTATACAGTTGACTCTTCATCAGAAACCATACAAGGAAGAAAAGAGTAGAGTAATATATATATATTTCTATCTCAGCAAGCTAATCTTTCATAAGAGAAGGAGATATAAAGACTTTCCTTTTTTTAAAAAAAATACTCCCATTTTTTTTAATTAAAAAAAAGTTTTTTTTTTAATTTTTGGCTGCGTTGGCTCTTGGTTGCTGCACTCGGGCTTTCTCTAGTTGTGATGAGCGGGGGCTGCTCTTTGCTATTGTGCACAGGCTCTAGGAGCACAGGCTTCAGCAGCTGTGGCACACAGGCTCAGTAGTTGTGGCTCACGGGCTTAGTTGCTCCGCAGCATGTGGGATCTTCCTGGACTAGGGCTCAAACTCGTGTCCCTTGCATTGGCAGGCAGATTCTTAACCACTGCACCACCAGGGAAGTCCAAAGACTTCCTTTTAAACAAAACTTAGGGAATTCATTGTGAGCAGTCCTGCAAATAAGGTTAAAAGTTCTTCATGGAGAAAGAAAAGGATATATGTCAGAAACTCAGATCCACACAGAGAAAGAGAGAGTGTCATGGAAGAATTAAATATAAATAAAATATTTTGTTTTTCTTATTCTTAATTAAGATAATCTAAAAGATAACTTCTTCTTTGAAGTAAAACAAGTAACAATGTATTGTGTGATTATAGGGTATGGATAAGTGAAAGGAATGACTAAAATGCCATAAGGAATGAGGCAGGAAGGGATTGGGAATATTTTGTTATCAGGTACACCCATTACAAGAGAAGCAGTATGTGTTTTTTGAAGGTGGATTAGATTAGTTAAAATGTATATTGTAAACTACAGGGGAACCACACACACGCAAAAAAAGGGATAGTGAAAGTAATACAACCAATAGTCTAAGAGAGGAGATTAAATTAAATCATATAAAATATTAAATCAAATCAGATTAGGCAGAAAACAAAAGGAAAGGAAACAAAGAACTAACACTAGGCACAGAAAACAGTTACAAACATAGTAGTATTAGTCTAACTAAATCATTAATCACTTTAAATCTGAATGGTCTAAATACCATTAATACAATTATAAAACAGAGATTGTTAGAATGAATTTTAAAAAGACACAATTGTATTTTGCCTACAGAAAATCCAATTTAAATATGAAGTTTCATATAGGTTAAAAGAAAAGTGTTAGAGAAAGGTATAGCATGTTAATGCTAATCAAAAGAAATCTGGAGTAGCCATAGGAATTTAAGATAAATTAGACTTTGGAGCAAGGAAAGTTATTAGGGATAAAGGTAGACATTAAAGAGTGATAAACGGGCCAATTCAAGAAGAGATTAACAGCTCGGTGCTTTGTGACCACCTAGAGGGGTGGGATAGGGAGGGTGGGAGGGAGATGCAAGAGGGAGGAGATATGGGGATATATGTATATGTATAGCTGATTCACTTTTGTTATAAAGCAGAAACTAACACACTATTGTAAAGCAATTATACTCCAATAAATATGTTAAAAAAAAAAGAAGAGATTAAAATCCTTAATGTCTATGCACCTAACAACAGAGAGACAAAAGACATGAGGAAAAATGTATATATTCAAGGAAAAATAGACAAATCCACTATTATAATTAAAATTTTCAACAGCTTTCTATGCCCACAAATTTGATAACTCAGAGGAAATGAAACATATCTTTGATAGACTCAAACTACCAAAACCCACAGTGAAAAATAAATAATCCAAATCGGTCAATATCTATTAAAGGAACTGAATTAATAGCCAGTAACATTCTAAAGAGCAAAGCACCCCATCTAAGTTGTTTCACTGGTGATTTCTTCCAAATATTTAAGGAAAAAATGATACCAATTATCCACAATATATTCCAGAATATAGAATCATAAGGAATACTTCCTAGCTCATTCTATGAATTCATCAATCAGTAACCTAATGCCAAATGAGAGACTTATGACATGAAAAGCAAACTATGGACTAACACCTCTCATGAAAGTAAATGCAATAAATTCTCAACCAAATGTTAGCAGATGAAATTCAGTAATATTTTAAAACAATTATAAACGACACCAAAGTCAGATTTTTCTAGGTATTCAGGGCTGTTTCAACATTCAAAAATCAATGTATAATATCTACCACATTGACAACTGAAGCAGAAAGATACTTTTGATAAAACTCAATATCCATTAATGATAAAAACTCAGCATACTAGGAATAGAAAAGAGCTTTCTCAACTCATTAAAGAACATCCATAAAAACATACAGCAAACACCACATTTAATGGTGAAACATTAATGCTTTCCCCCCAAGGATGAGAACAAGCCAAGGGTGTCTTCTCTCAACACTTCTATTCAACCTTGTACTGGAAGTTCTACCTAGTTCAATAAGCTAAGAAAAGGAAATAACATGTATACAAATTGGGAAGGAAGCAATAAAACTGTCTTTGTTCTCAGACAGGATAATCTTTGTAGAAATTCTCAAAGAATCAACAAAGAAATTCTTGGAACTAATAATCAAGTACAGCAAGGTCACAGGACACAAAGTTATTATACAAAAGTCAGTTACATTTTATATACAATATACTAACAATGAACAAATTTTGAAATTAAAAATACAATATCATTTATAATAGAACCAAAAAAGAGAAATAATTAGGTATAAGTCTAACAAATTATATAAAGATTCTTTATGTAAAAACTATAGAGGTCTAATGAGAGAAAGCAAGATCTAAATAAATAGAGAGATATTTCATGAACTGGAAGACTCAGTATTGTTAAAAATGTCAATGTTTCCCAACTTGACTTATAGATTCAATACAATCCCAATCAATATCTCAGGAAGATATTTTGTTGATATTGAGAAATTTATTCTAAGTTAATATGGAAATGCAAAGGACCTAAGATAATCAACACAATACTGGAAAAGAAGAAAAATATACTTGGAGATTTCTTACTACTCAGTTCCAATACTTAATATAAAACTGCAGTATTTGTTGTTTCAAAAATGTGTGCGTTCCCCAGGTGAAATCTGAAACTGGTCCCCATACACGAAGGGGAAGGAGAGACCTAAGAAAGAGGAAGCCCACTCCAGATTGGTAGGTGGCAGGTTTAGTAAACAAGGGAACTTGCATACAAGGCTTATCTTGGGTGGCTGCAAGATGAGTATATCTCTGCACCCACCCACCAGAATCTTAAAAGTTTATATAGAGACTTTAACTGGGTTCAGTAACATATTCAGTCCACACGGTCTCGACAGCACTTTCTCAAGTCTGTGTTTTTGATACAGGTCCAGCTATGGGAAAGGTGGGCAGAATGTACATTCCAACTATAGAATAAAGGGTAAGGAGTCTCTGACTGCCTGGGTTCAGCTCTTGGTCAACCAGTGGTCATGTCCTCCCAATGACCTCCTCTAATAGTAATCAAGGCAACATAGTACTAGCAAAAGAACAGACACATAATTCAATAAAACAGAATAGGAAGCCTAGAGACAGACCCATAGAAAGATGATCCAATGGAGAAAAGTTTTTTCCACAAATGGTGCTGGAATATTAAATATTCATATGTAATAATGATAATAAAATGATAACAATATAATAAATATCACCTCAGAATTTACAATTTTCACAAAAAATAAATAGAGATGGATCAAGGACCTAAAAGAAAATGCAAAACCACAAAACTTCTAGGAGAGAGCACAGGAGAAAATTTAAGTGACCTTGGAGTTGGGTATGAGTTTCTAGATAAAGTATCCAAAACACAATTCATGAAAAAAAAATTGATAGATGGATTTCTTAAAGTGAAAACTTTTCTCTCTGAAAAACAGTTAAGGGAATGAAGAGAAAAACCACATACTGGGAGAAAAGATGATCAAAACACACATATCTACTAAAGAACTACAAAAGAACTCTGAATTAGAAAAAGGAACAACCCAAATAAAAAGTAGTAACGAATCTGAAGAGATACCTCACCAAAGAAGACATACAGATGGCAAATAAGCATATGAAAAGATTCTATACATAAAACGCCATTAGGGAGTTACAAATTAAAACAAGATATCATTAAACACCTATTAGATTAACCAAAACCCAAAAATCTGAAAATATCATTTCTGGTGCAGAAGTGAAGGAACAGTTACATCATTACTTGTGGGAATGCAAAACAGTACAACCACTTTGGGAGCGTTTGGAAGTTTCTTACAAAGGTTTACATTTAACATGTGATTCATTAATTGCATTCCTCAGTGTTTACCCAACTGACTTGAAAAATTATGTCTGCACAAAACTTGCATGCAAATGTTACAGCAGCTTTTTTCACGGCCTCCAAAAATAAAAGATACCAAGATGCCCTTCAGTAGATAAGTGGAGAATCCACTGTGATACATCCAAAATATAGAATATGTATTCAGTGATAAGAAAATGAGCAATCAAGCCACAAAAAAATGTATGAATCTTAAATGCATATTTATAAGTAAAAGGCTAAAAAGGCTACACACTTTGATTCCAATTAGATGAAACTCTGGAAAAGCCAAAAGTACATAGACAATAAATCCAGTGTTGCCAGGGATTTGGGGAAAGGGGAGGTAGGGTTTAATATATGAAGCACTGGGGAGTTTTTAGGAATGTGAATCTATTAAGTATAATACTACATTTTTGGATAAGTGACAATATTCATTTTTTAAAATCCATTTATCAACATAGCACAAAGTGTGAACCTTAATACTCAAAAACTTTAAAAATAATAATTTAGTAGGTCAGAGACTCCCAGAATGGAATGCAGAATGTGACAAGACAATTGAAATTTATTACAAGTATATGAAGCAACCTCACTGAATGGGGTGGGGGAAATGTTCTGAGGTAAGTAACCTTGGAAATGAGTGGAGACTATAAAACTAAAGGAGGAAAAAAAACTACAAAATCGGCAGGGAGGAGATGGCGGAAGAGTAAGATGCGGAGATCACCTTCCTCCCCACAGAAACATCAGAAATACATCTACACGTGGAACTGCTCCTACAGAACACCCACTGAACGCTGGCAGAAGACATCAGACCTCCCAAAAGGCAAGAAACTCCCCAAGTACCTGGGTAGGGCAAAAGAAAAAAGAAATAACAGAGGCAAAAGAATAGGGACAGTACCTGCACCAGTGGGAGGGAGCTGTGAAGGAGGAAAGGTTTCCACATACTAGGAGCCCCTTCACTGGTGGAGACTGCGGGTGGCGGAGGGGGAAGCTTCGGAGCCACGGAGGAGAGCGCAGCAACAGGGGTGCGGAGGGCAAAGCGGAGAGATTCCCGCACAGAGGAGCGGTGCTGACCAGCACTCACCAGCCCGAGAGGCTTGTCTGCTCAGCCGCCGGGGCGGGCGGGGCTGGGAGCTGAGGCTCGGGCTTTGGTTGGATCCCAGAGAGAGGACTGGGGTTAGCGGCGTGAACATAGCCTGAAGGGGTTAGTGCGCCACAGCTGGCCGGGAGGGAGTCCGGGAAAAGGTCTGGAGCTGCTGAACAGGCAAGAGACTTTCTCTTGCCTCTTTGTTTCCTGGTGCACGAGGAGAGGGGATTAAGAGCGCCGCCTAAATGAGCTCCAGAGACGGGCGCGAGCCACGGCTATCAGCGCGGATCCCACAGCAACAGGGGCGCAGAGGGAAAAACGGAGAGATTCCTGCACAGAGGCTCGGCACCGAGCAGCGCTCACCAGCCCGAGAGGCTTGTCTGCTCAGCTGCCGGGGCGGGCAGGGCTGGGAGGTGAGGCTCCGGCTTCCATGCTAGCCAGGAGGGAGTCCGGGAAAAAGTCTGCAGCTGCCGAAGAGGCAAGAGACTTTTTCTTGCCTCTTTGGAGACAGGCATGAAATGCTAAGGCTGCTGCTGCTGCAACCAAGAAGTCTGTGTGCGAGCACAGGTCACTCTGCACACCGCCCCTCCCGGGAGCCTGTGCAGCCCGCCACTGCCAGGGTCCAGTGATCCAGGGACAACTTCCCCAGGAGAATGAACGGCAAGCCTCAGGCTGCTGCAAAGTCACGCTGGCCACTGCCAGGATCGCCTTGCATCCGTACCCCTCCCTCCCCCCAGGCCTGAGTGAGCCAGAGCCCCCGAAGCAGCTGCTCCTTTAACCCTGTCCTGTGTGAGCAAAAAACAGACGGCCTCAGGCGACCTACACGCAGAGGCGGGTCCAAATCCAAAGCTGAAACCCGGGAGCTGTAGGAACAAAGAAGAGAAAGGGAAATCTCTCCCAGCAGTCTCAGAAGCAGCGGATTAAAGCTCCACAAACAACTTGAAGTACCTGTATCTGTGAAATACCTGAATAGACAACGAATCATCCCAAATTGAGGAGGTGGACTTTGGGAGCAAGATATATTATTTTTTCCCCTTTTCCTCTTTTTCTGAGTGTGTATGTGTATGCTTCTGTGTGAGATTTTGTCTGTATAGCTTTGCTTTCACTGTTTATCCTAGGGTTCTGTCCGTCCGTTTTTTTCATTTGTTTGTTTTTATTTTACTTTAAAAGATATATTTTTTTCTTTTTTTCTTAATAATTATTTTTTTATTTTTTATTTTAATAACATTATTTTATTTTATCTTATTTTATTTTATTTTATTATAGCCTCTTTCTTTTTATTTTTTCTCCTTTTTATTCTGAGCCATGTGGATGAAAGGCTCTTGGTGCTCCAGCCAGGCATCAGGGCTGTGCCTCTGAGGTGGGAGAGCCCACTTCAGGACACTGGTCCACAAGAGACCTCCCAGCTCCACGTAATACCAAATGACAAAAATCTCCCAGAGATCTCCATCTCAACACCAAGACCCAGCATCACTCAATGACCAGCAAGCTATAGTGCTGGACACCCTATGCCAAACAACTAGCAAGACAGGAACACAGCCCCATCCATTAGCAGAGAGGCTGCCTAAAATCATAATAAGGCCACAGACACCCCAAAACACACCACCAGACGTGGACGTGCCCACCAGAAAGACAAGATCCAGCCTCATCCACCAGAACACAGGCACTAGTCCCCTCCACCAGGAAGCCTACACAACCCACTGAACCAACCTTAGCCATTGGGGACAGATACCAAAAACAACGGGAACTACAAACCTGCAGCCTGCGAAAAGGAGACCCCAAACACAGTAAGATAAGCAAAATGAGAAGACAGAAAAACACACAGCAGATGAAGGAGCAAGGTAAAAATACACCAGACCAAACAAATGAAGAGGAAATAGGCAGTCTACCTGAAAAAGAATTCAGAATAATGATAGTAAAGATGATCCAAAATCTTGGAAATAGAATAGACAAAATGCAAGAAACATTTAACAAGGACCTAGAAGAACTAAACAGGAACCAAGCAACGATGAACAACACAATAAATGAAATTAAGAATACTCTAGAAGGGATCAATAGCAGAATAACTGAGGCAGAAGAACGGATAAGTGACCTGGAAGATAAAATAGTGGAAATAAAAACTGCAGAGCAGAATAAAGAAAAAAGAATGAAAAGAACTGAGGACAGTCTCAGAGACCTCTGGGACAACATTAAACGCACCAACATTCGAAGTATAGGGGTCCCAGAAGAAGAAGAGAAAAAGAAAGGGACTGAGAAAATATTTGAAGAGATTATAGTTGAAAACTTCCCTAATATGGGAAAGGAAATAGTTAAGTCCTGGAAGCACAGAGTCTCATACAGGATAAATCCAAGGAGAAACACGCCAAGACACATATTAATCAAACTATCCAAAATTAAATACAAAGAAAACATATTAAAAGCAGCAAGGGAAAAACAACAAATAACACACAAGGGAATCCCCATAAGGTTAATAGCTGATCTTTCAGCAGAAATTCTGCAAGCCAGAAGAGAGTGGCAGGATATACTTAAAGTGATGAAGGAGAAAAACCTACAACCAAGGTTACTCTACCCAGCAAAGATCTCATTCAGATTTGATGGAGAAATTAAAACCTTTACAGACAAGCAAAAGCTGAGAGAGTTCAACACCACCAAACCAGCTTTACAACAAATGCTAAAGGAACTTCTCTAGGCAAGAAACACAAGAGAAGGAAAATACCTACAATAACAAACCCAAAACATTTAAGAAAATGGGAATAGAAACATACATATCAATAATTACCTTAAATGTAAATGGATTAATTGCTCCCACCAAAAGACACAGACTGGCTGAATGGATACAAAAACAAGATCCGTATATATGCTGTCTAAAAGAGACCCACTTCAGACCTAGGGACCCATACAGACTAAAAGTGAGGGGATGGAAAAAGATATTCCATGCAAATGGAAATCAAAAGAAAGCTGGAGTAGCAATTCTCATATCAGACAAAATAGACTTTAAAACAAAGACTATTACAAGAGACAAAGGACACTACATAATGATCAAGGGATCGATTCAAGAAGAAGATATAACAATTGTAAATATTTATGCACCCAACATAGGAGCACCTCAATACATAAGGCAAATACTAACAGCCATTAAAGGGGAAATCGACAGTAACACAATCATAGTAGGGGACTTTAACACCCCACTTTCACAAATGGGCAGATCATCCAAAATGAAAATAAATAAGGAAACACAAGCTTTAAATGATACATTAAACAAGATGGACTTAATTGATATTTATAGGACATTCCACCCTAAAACCACAGAATACACATTTTTCTCAAGTGCTCATGGAACATTCTCCAGGATAGATCATATCTTGGGTCACAAATCAAGCCTTGGTAAATTTAAGAAAATGGAAATCGTATCAAGTATCTTTTCTGACCACAACGCTATGAGACTAGATATCAATTACAGGAAAAGATCTGTAAAAAATACAAACACATGGAGGCTACACAATACACTACTTAATAACGAAGTGATCACTGAGGAAATCAAAGGGGAAATCAAAAAATACCTGGAAACAAATGACAATGGAGACACGACAACCCAAAACCTATGGGATGCAGCAAAAGCAGTTCTAAGAGGAAAGTTTATAGCAATACAAGTCTACCTCAAGAAACAGGAAACATCTCCAATAAACAAGCTAACCTTGCACCTAAAGCAATTAGAGAAAGAAGAGCAAAAAAACCCAAAGTTAGCAGAAGGAAAGAAATCATAAAGATCAGATCAGAAATAAATGAAAAAGAAATGAAGGAAACAATAGCAACGATTAATAAAACTAAAAGCTGGTTCTTTGAGAAGATAAACAAAATTGATAAACCATTAGCCAGACTCATCAAGAAAAAAAGGGAGAAGACTCAAATCAATAGAATTAGAAATGAAAATGGAGAAGTAACAACTGTCACTGCAGAAATACAAATGATCATGAGGGATTACTACAAGCAACTGTATCCCAATAAAATGGACAACCTGGAAGAAATGGACAGATTCTAAGGAATGCACAACGTGCCGAGACTGAACCAGGAAGAAATAGAAAATATGAACAGACCATTCACAAGCACTGAAATTGAAACTGTGATTAAAAATCTTCCAACAAACAAAAGCCCAGGACCAGATGGCTTCACAGGCGAATTCTATTAAACATTTAGAGAAGAGCTAACACCTATCCTTCTCAAACTCTTCCAAAATATTGCAGAGGGAGGAACACTCCCCAACTCATTCTACGAGGCCACCATCACCCTGATACCAAAACCAGACAAAGATGTCACAAAGAAAGAAAACTACAGGCCAAGATCACTGATGAACATAGATGCAAAAATCCTCAACAAAATACTAGCAAACAGAATCCAACAGCACATTAAAAGGATCATACACCATGATCAAGTGGGGTTTATTCCAGGAATGCAAGGATTCTTCAATATATGCAAATCAAACAATGTGATACACCATATTAACAAATTGAAGGAGAAAAACCATATGATCATCTCAATAGGTGCAGAGAAAGCTTTTGACAAAATTCATCACCCATTGATGATAAAAGCCCTGCAGAAAGTAGGCATAGAAGGAACTTTCCTCAACATAATAAAGGCCATATATGACAAACCCACAGCCAACATCGTCCTCAATGGTGAAAACCTGAAACCATTTCCACTAAGATCAGGAACAAGACAAGGTTGCCCACTCTTACCACTATTATTCAACATAGTTTTGGAAGTTTTAGACACAGCAATTAGAGAAGAAAAAGAAATAAAAGGAATCCATATTGGAAAAGAAGAAGTAAAGCTGTCACTGTTTGCAGATGACATGATACTATACATAGAGAATCCTAAAGATGCTACCAGAAAAGTACCAGAGCTAATCAATGAATTTGGTAAGGTAGCAGGATACAAAATTAATGCACAGAAATCTCTTGCATTCCTATACACTAATGATGAAAAATCTGAAAGTGAAATTAAGAAAACACTCCCATTTACCATTGCAACAAAAAGAATAAAATATCTAGGAATAAACCTACCTAAGGAGACAAAAGACCTGTATGCAGAAAATTATAAAACACTGATAAAAGAAAATAAAGATGATACAAATAGATGGAGAGATATACCATGTTCTTGGATTGGAAGAATCAACATTGTGAAAATGACTCTACTACCCAAAGCAATCTACAGACTCAGTGCAATCCCCATCGAACTACCACAGGCATTTTTCACAGAACTAGAACAAAAAATTTCACAATTTGTATGGAAACACAAAAGACCCTGAATAGCCAAAGCAATCTTGAGAACGAAAAATGGAGCTGGAGGAATTAGGCTCCCTGACTTAAGACTATACTACAAAGCTACAGTAATCAAGACAATATGGTACTGGCACAAAAACAGAAACATAGATCAATGGAACAGGATAGAAAGCCCAGAGATAAACCCACGCACATATGGTCACCTTATCTTTGATAAAGGAGGCAAGCATATACAGTGGAGAAATGACAGCCTCTTCAATAAGTGGTGCTGGGAAAACTGGACAGGTACATGTAAAAAATGGAATTAGAACACTCCCTAACACCATACACAAAAATAAACTCAAAATGGATTAAAGACCCAAATGTAAGGACAGACACTGTCAAACTCTTAGAGGAAAACATAGGTAGAACACTCTATGACATACATCACAGCAAGATCCTTTTTGACCCACCTCCTAGAGAAATGGAAATAAAAACACAAATAAACAAATGGGACCTAATGAAACTTAAAAGCCTTTGCACAGCAAAGGAAACCATAAACAAGACCAAAAGACAACCCTCAGAATGGGAGAAAATATTTGCAAATGAAACAACTGACAAAGGATTAATCTCCAAGATTTACAAGCAGCTCATGCAGCTCAATAACAAAAAAACAAACAACCCAATCCAAAAATCGGCACAAGACCTAAATAGACATTTCTCCAAAGAAGATATACAGATTGCCAACAAACACATGAAAGAATGCTCAACATCATTAATGATTAGAGAAATGCAATTCAAAACTACAATGAGATATCATCTCACACAGGTCAGAATGGCCATCGTCAAAAAATCTAGAAACAATAAAAGCTGGAGAGGGTATGGAGAAAAGGGAACCCTCCTGCACTGTTGGTGGGAATGTAAATTGATACAGCCACTATGGAGAACAGTATGGCGGTTCCTTAAAAAACTACAAATAGAACTACCATACGACCCAGCAATCCCACTACTGGGCATATACCCTGAGAAAACCATAATTAAAAAAGAGTCATGTACCAAAATGTTCATTGCAGCTCTATTTACAATAGCCAGGACATGGAAGCAACCTAAATGTCCATCATCGGATGAATGGATAAAGAAGATGTGGCACATATATACAATGGAATATTACTCAGCCATAAAAAGAAACGAAATTGAGATATTTGTAGGGAGGTGGATGGACCTAGAGTCTGTCATACAGAGTGAAGTAAGTCAGAAAGAAAAACAAATACAGTATGCTAACACATATATATGTAATCTAAGGGGGAAAAAAAATGTCATGAAGAACCTAGTGGCAAGATGGGAATAAAGACACAGACCTACTAGAGAATGGACTTGAGGATACGGGGAGGGGGAAGGGTAAGATATGACAAAGTGAGAGAGTGGCATGGACACTACCAAACGTAAAATAGATAGCTGGTGGGAAGCAACCGCATAGAACAGGGAGATCAGCTCTGTGCTTTGTGACCACCTAGAGGGGTGGGATAGGGAGGGTGGGAGGGAGGGAGATGCAAGAGGGAAAAGATATGGGAACATATGTATATGTATAACTGATTCACTTTGTTATAAAGCAGAAACTAACACACCATTGTAAAGCAATTATACTCCAATAAAGATGTTAAAAAAAAAACTATACAGAATCAGTGAACTTGAGTTGAAAATGGTATATTCCATCAGGTATGAGTTAACAATTCTGAATACATTTGTTTACTAGAATTAAAGTAAATGGAAGGTGGATGATGAAAAACCAGTTTCCTCACTTTTGTAGTGGTAGCTTAGAGATAAGCAACAGGAAGGAGCCAAAATGAATGAAGTGGTAGTAAATTAGAATGAGATACATCAGTATGGACTCATATTTAGATAAATATCGATATATATGGTGACATAAGGTATCTATAAATATAGATATGTATATTTACATGGGTTAGTATATAAACATATATTTTTCCTGCACTGACACTGATAAGGGGGTCTAAAGATACCCCAGTAGCAAAGAGTAAACTTATATTAGGGTTTACTAAGCTAAACCTATATTACTAACTATGTTTACTAACTAAACCTATATTAGGGTTCTCCAGAGAGCAGAACTAATAGGATATACATAGATATATAGAAAGGTATTTATAATGAGGGATTGGCTCACACAATTGTGGAGACTGAGAAGTCTCACCATCTGCTATCTGCAAGCTAGAGGCCCAGGAAAGCTGGTGGTGTAGTTCTAGTTTAAACTCAAAGGCCCTAGGACCAGGGGAGTCAATGGTGTAAGTAAGACCAAGTCCAAATGTCCAAGAATCAGGAGAACCAATGTCCAAGAACAGAAGAAGATTTATGTCCCAGCTCAAGCAGAGAGCAAATTTACACTTCCTCTGCATTGCTGTTCTATTCAGGCCCTCAATGAATTGGATGACATCCATCTGTATTGGAAAAGGTCTTTCTTTACTCAGTCTACCCATTCAATGTTAACCTCATCTGGAGACACTCTCACAGACACACTCAGAAATGTGTTCTACCAGCTATCTGGTTATCCCTTAAGCCAGTCAAGTTGATACATGAAATTAATCATCGTTTCACCTATTGCCCAGATTTTGGTTTCTAAGTCCAAACTCCAAACCTCCAAAATAAGGAACTAGAACTTTGGATAAATGGCTGATTCTAGGACTAAGGCAGGAAATATACCAAATGAGCCTGGAAAAAATCTTGTGGTGCCAGAAATAAGAGTTCTAAAAACAAAACAAAACAAAACAAAATTCCACATAATGTGGAATTTAACGAACCAGAACCAACTGAAAGATCTCCCAAACAATTTGAACAACAAAATAAATAAGCACTGCCTTCTAACCCAAAGTAGAATATAAATATTCTTGAGTATTTACTACTATAAATAAGTTGTTGAATAAAGAAAGAAGCAAATGAGGGATAAGACACAAATTTCCAATGCAGAATGAAATCCAATTTATGTAGTTAATTTGCCTTATTGGAGGTGGAAATTCATTCCACAACCTTCAAGTGTTGTTTTCATATTGTGACTTCTCTCCAAAGTGTACAATATAGAAATGAGGAAAAAGAGTAACTGGACAGTGGAGAAACCTGACAAGCCACCACCTCAACCAGAGGATCAGGTTAACAGCAACAACATCAGGATCCTACATACGCTTGATGTGATGTGATGTGCTAAAAATGGCACTTCACCTCTGGTCTTCCTTCCAAAAGCCCATGACCTCAGTCTAATCATAAGAAAAACATCAGACTTTCTAACTCTAATTGAGACAATTCTAACTGAGAAACTTTCTATAAAATACCTGAACAGCACTCTTCACAGCTTTTAAGGTCATTGAAAACACGAAATGCCTGGGAAACTTACAGCCAAGAGAAGCCTAAGGAGACATGAGACTAAATGCAATATGGTATCTTGGATGAGATCCTGGATCAGAACAGGTACACTAAATGAAAGTTAATAAAATCTGAACAGGATGTGGACTTTAGTTAATAACAGTGTTTCAATATGGAGTAATTAATTATAACAAATATATCATACTAAAGTTAGATGTTAATTATAAGTGAAACTGAGTGCAGAGTTTATAAAAACTGTACTATCTTTGCAATATTTCTGTAAATCTAAAAGTGTTCTAAAATATAAAATTTATTTAAAAAATATATCCTACATCTGTCCACTGAAAAGTTCTAAAAGCTATGATATTCCAAGAGCAATTAGCACACCTAGCACCCAGGGCTGGGTTTGCAACTACCATTTGACACTTTAAAAAACTAGGACTCTGGGCTTCCCTGGTGGTACAGTGGTTAAGAATCAGCCTGCTAATTCAGGGGACACGGGTTCAAGCCCTGGTCCGGGAAGATCCCACATGCTGTGGAGCAACTAAGCCCATGCACCACAACTACTGAGCCTGTGCTCTAGAACCTGCAAGCCACAACTATTGAAGCCTGTGCACCTAGAGCCCATGCTTGGCAACAAGAGAAGCCACTGCAATGAGAAGCCCGTGCACCGCAACAAAGAGTAGCCCCCGCTCACCGCAGCTAGAGAAAGCCCACGTGCAGCAACGAAGACCGAATGCAGCCAAAAATAAAATAAATAAAATAAATTTATAAAAAATAAAAAAATAAATTACAAAAAAACTAGGACTCTTTGAAGATATAGCTGAATATAGTTCTATGGCAGGAAAAAAATGCAAATAAAACTGATAAATGTTGTTAGGCAAGAAGCACTCAAAGTCTAATGGAATCATGTAAAAAGAATGAACTCTACTTGAAAGAGGTCCTATTGGTCACATTTGGTGCAAACTGAGCATCAAAATGAATATTTCCAGTGATCATTAAATAATAAAAGCATGTGAATCCATAATGATGTATAATTAGATAGATATTTAGAGAGAAAAAGGGAAAGAACATTTTATACACGTTTAGTTCACTTTAGTTCCTAAACTTTCCAATACATTTAAAAAACTCATATCAGTAAGTCACTTAAGGCTCACGAGCACAAACACAATCTTTTAATGTATACACACCCACAGAAACACAAGTTTAGATTTTAAAAACAACATAAAGCCAAAATACAGTAAACCTTGCAGATAAGCAGATATATATTAGAAATGTTGATTCATAATTAAACATTTGATAATAATATTAAGAACATCATTTAATCATAAGAGCATTTCATTGTACTTATTAAGGATGAAATAAAGTAATACATTTAAAGTACTTAGAATTATGCCTCATATTCAGTATACTTTCATATAGTAATTATTATTTAATAGTGACCATAAAATCAAAATGGTTTGAAAGATATCTATACCTAGCGATTTTTTAAAATTAATTAATTTATTTATTTATGGCTGTGTTGGGTCTTCGTTTGTGTGCGAGGGCTTTCTCCAGTTGCAGCGAACGGGGGCCACTCTTTATCGTGGTGCGCAGGCCTCTCACTGTCGCGGCCTCTCCCGTTGCGGAGCACAGGCTCCAGACGCACAGGCTCAGTAGTTGTGGCTCACGGGCCTAGTTGCTCCGCGGCATGTGGGATCTTCCCGGACCAGGGCTCGAACCCGTGTCCCCTGCATTGGCAGACGGATTCCGAACCACTGCGCCACCAGGGAAGCCCCCGATTTTTTAATTCATACCCATTCTCTTGGTCAGTTGTTTTTAAATCATTTTTTTCCATAAAATTTACTGTACACAATTCCATCTATAGTTTATATTACAGGATATTTGAAGGACGCACATTATCATTTTTTTATCCAAGTAATTTTCACCTTAATTTTGAACCAGAGTTTCAAGAAATATGTGACTCTACATTCTACAGTACTTTTGAAGAACATTTCATTATTTTCATTTCATTTCATTATATTGCACAGGTATTACTGCTCATCCTCTAGGCTTGTTTCAGCAAGATAAAGTTTAGAAAATGTGATTCACTTTTCCCTGGTATGTAACATTACTAGACACATGGAATTTCAGTTCAATGAAACATTCACAGGCTCATTTTTATTAAAAAAAATTGTTCAGTATTGTTTTTCAAGTCTAGAGCGAAGTCAATGTAAAAGAATTATTAGAGTTTATGTAAATCACATACCAATGTACATCACCAACTGAATATTGAAACTCTAAGATGTAAATGGTGATTATTTGTGTTTTAATAAGCCTTTCAGATGAGCAGAAAACTTATTTAATAAAATGGAAAAATGATACACTTGCAACATAAAATAATATATATAGTTACCATGTCAATACCAATTTTGCTCTACACATTTTTATTAGTTACATACAGTTATTATTGTTATTATTGAAGTATTTTGGAAATTCAACTCTCCACTCCTTTTTCCATTCATTATGGTGATCAGTATGGACAAAACATAAATGTCAGATGTTTGACTTCCTGTACTTGGAAATTTCCATGCGCTTGCCTTGAAATTCCCAATAGTACAGACATAGAGAAGACAAATCCCTTTCACATATTTCTGCTAAATTCCCAAGATACTTAAACTATCTGGGCCTCCTAGGAATTTAGGTCAGTGATGATCCAGCCTGGCTGCTGAACAGAATTATTTTGCAGCAGTTTAACTAATAGCCATGCCCAAGTCACACCCCAGATTAGTTTACACAATCAATTAGAATGGGTCCCAGGTATAGAGATTTATTTAAAGCTCTAAAAGTAATGTTAATCTGTAAGCATGGCTGAATCACCCCAGTGTTTTGGCTTAATCATGTTGTTCTTATCCAGTACTGTATTGATTCCAACATGGAACTTAGGCACTTCTTCATGTTCTACAGTGTATATTTAGCGTATACTACTGAATTTGGTATACCTTACCAAATATCATTTGTTAATTACTTAAATATTTGAATATTAAATAATTTTTCAACAGGCAACTTGGAACTTACAGTGTTGTATTGATTATTTTATGTGTTCCTTTAGCACTTTGAATATAGTTCCTAAAGAATACACCACCTTCTATTGTAATGATCTGTAAAATTGCCAGTCTCCTATCATATACTGGGAGCATTATGCAGGCAGAGATCTTTGTACACCTGGATTGATTATATTTCCAGAAAGACTTAGTCCTTGGCACAAAAATATGCTTAATATATGCTGGATGAATAAATAATAAATAAATGTACCATAATTCTGTGTGGATATTATTTCTTTCCCAAATATTTATTTTCCCCCTAATATCTAATATACAAATACACTGAGATTCTTGTGCAATAGTTGGGTATCTATTTGTAAGTGACAAAACTCCAATTTAAATAGATGAGTAAAGATGTATAACTGATTCACTTTGTTATAAAGCAGAAGCTAACACACCATTGTAAGGCAATTATACTTCAATAAAGATGTTTAAAAAAAAAAAAAAAGACAGGACTATCTCTCAAAACAAACTCTAGCACCAGTGGCAAATTCAAAAAGTACAAATAAACTAAATGGTCTCTTCTGCAAA
This sequence comes from Balaenoptera ricei, assembly GCF_028023285.1. NCBI lineage: Eukaryota > Metazoa > Chordata > Mammalia > Artiodactyla > Balaenopteridae > Balaenoptera > Balaenoptera ricei. The sequence continues at coordinate 60,903,397 of NC_082644.1, read as the reverse complement.
AAAAAAAAAAAAAAAAAAAAATCTTTTCTTCAGTCCAAACAAAAGATTTGAGCTTCTATCAAGGATAAACAAAACTAAGGACATGAAGGCTTGTACACTTGTACACTATTTCTCCCTCCTTCTCTCCCTCCCTCCCTCCCTCCCTCTCTCTCTCTCTCTCTCTCTCTCTCTCTTTCTCATGCCCCCACCCCCAACTACTCATCACTTCATCTTTCTGGATGTGGTCTTCATTTTGTTCAATACATAATCTTCAAGAAGCACACCCATTACTACAGTGTTAAAAGCAGTTCTGGATTATATATTTTCTATCAAAGCAAAAGGAAAGACTTCCTTGCCATCTCTAGTAAGAAAAACATGCCAAGAACTTATTCAGATTGGTCCAGATCACAAATGAGCTCAGCCTGAATCAGAGTTATTTTGAGAGTAACAGTTGGCCCATCCCAGTTTATACGTTCAGCTTTATCCAAAGAGGCAAGTCTATCACCATAAGGACAGGGAAAGCACAGGCACAGCAATGAGAGAATGACAAGGTTGGCAGTAACTTCAGATTTTCTCTATTGTATCTGATAAAGCTTGCATTCAAAGGCTCCAAGACCACAGGTAAACTAAAGATAAAACATGAGAGAAAGAAAAATACAGAGCTATAATGATTGTGTGGTGTGAAATTTAAAAACATATCTGTATTGTTTCTACATGTTCTTCCAAGTATATTAGACTGAATGAAATGATTAAAGCAAGTAATACAGCCAGAAGTAGAGACTGAAAACATAAATAGTGAAAGTGGACATAATGATTAATCAAATGAAAAATTATTTACCTAGTGGCGAAATTAGTTAGCTAAAATGGAATATTTCAGACAGAAAGAAAATTTAGAATGTATCTCTTTTTTGTGCTTTCTTTTCCACATACAGAATGAGACTTCTTGGTGCTTTCAGACTTGTGGAAAGAAAATTAAGTAGATAGAATTTAAGAGATTTGGAAAGGTCTTCATGAAGGATTTGGAAATGAACAATGATGAACTCTACGATCTGTTAGCACGGTGACACAGTAAAACTTCATCCATTCAACAGTTTCATATAATCTTTCCGTTAACAAGTTCCCTGCATGTAAAATGGATATAATTCTTCCTGACCCAGAAGTAGGAGAAGGGGTGAAGAAGACCAGAAGTAGCATTTATTATCACCTTCTGTGTTAGACTCTATATATTTTTGAGTATAGTTTATTCTCACAACTACCTCGGGATAATAAACTCCATTTAAAAGGTTAGAAAATTTTCTGAGAGAAGATTTAGGTTATCAAAAGTTTACATATGCTGGCATATCTGTTTTTGAGCAGTTATTTTTAAATCTACCTAGACATACACAGAACAGGACAAGGTGCCTTATTAACAATCCTGAGCATAGGAAGAATTTAAAGAAACAATTTGAATGAATATGATCCTGAAATGCACTGTTGTCAAATTATACAATTTACATTTATAAATACAATATAATACAATTTAGAGTCAACACTGTAATGAGATATTGATTTTACAAATTTCACATATTACAAAAACAGTACGGTATAGATGAGAAAATATTTTATAATAACAACTTATTTGTCATCTTTACTGTATACCAAACAAGAAAATACATTTGCAAAATATTAGAATAAATAATTATTAAAGTAATTTCCATTGGGTAAATTTTAAAATACTGTAGTAAACACTGCTACCCTCAGCATAATTTTTTTCTTTTCACTTTTTCATAAGAAACCCTCCAAGTGTTATCTAGGCATTTGTCTACCTAGTTAGAAACTATCTGCTAGCTTCTCTTGCTGGTAAGTGTGTCATTGATTTAGGCCCATCCTGTGGGATGTGCTAGAAGAGATGTGTGTGACTTCTGGCGACATTTATCCTGAACTTCCTCCATAATCCTTCCTGGGGAATGGATGACAAATAAGTCAGCTTCAAATATGTATATAAGGATAATACTCAAAGGAATGACAGTGCAATAAGAAGGTGTAAACAAGTTACCGTAGCCCGGGTCCTTGAGATACTTCGTTGAGGAACACTGTCCTAATAGCCTGTATTGCTCAACAACCAACTGCTATGTGTAAGAGAAATAGACAATATGTGTAAACTACCATTTCAGCAACTTAATTGGCACCTCACTAATAAAATATTAATTATGTTTTTTTCTTCTACTCCTTCCTGTTCCCCACTTGGCCCTCTTCCCACAACTTTTTGATCGCGTATAAGTCATTCTATTCTCACATCTAAAAGAAAAAATGTGCAAATACAAATCAGGGAAAAGCAAATTTCTTCAGATTTCTAACTTACAAAGCCACTCTGGTAAGATTAGGGGGATAATAATAATAATGTAAGACCTTTACAGTCGTAAAGGTCTTATTACGTGCCAGACAAATTTCTGGTTATTTACACATATCACATTTTGTGAGGGAAATACTATAATCATTCCTACTTATCAAATGAAGAAAGCAAAGTGCAGAGTGAAATAACAAAGCTGAGAAGCTAGTAAGTGGACAAGTGGATGTTCAGGATTCAACCCTAGTCTGACTTCAGACTTCAGAGTTCATGCTTTAAATAACTCCTAATGCAATAAATCCAGGTTATAGGCAATAGAAATGGGAGAATATAGGTAAGAAACTATCAATATAAAAATTCTGGACAATGGGACTAGAAAAGGATCACCTTGCTTGTAGAGAGGAATGAAATCTCATTGATTTCAGTGATTATGACAGATTTATAGGTACATTCTTTCCAAATCTGTCAGGCCCCAGGATTCTACATGCTACCAAAGTATGAGAACATTAGGATTATCCCAAAATGTGGTTGCGAGAGGGAGCTTTAGGAAATGGTGGCGTATCCTAGGCCTACTGAAACACAGAAGGAGCAATCAAAGCCTTGGACTTGAAGGAGATTATGAATAGGTTTGAGGGATGACTCTGCAGTGACGTACATGAACCAACAAGAGAACACCAGAGAAAACATTAATACCTCAGTGGTTATTAGATTATATTATGTGGTCACTGAAGAACTTCTGAGCATCCTTCCCACCAACTAAGGTATTATCCTTACACAAACTCCTAGAAGTTAGAAACAACCTCCTAAAAAGGGGAAAAAACCCAAATGGCAGAGATAAAATTACTACCACTCAAGTAAAATAGGAGTCAAAAGAAAATAATTTTAGTGTATTGAATGAGATTACTACCTGCCACAGAAAATTTCCAATATTTTAATGGGCTTTGGGATAGATGATAGATAGATAGATAGATAGATAGATAGATAGATAGATAGATAGATGACAGATAGGTAGCTTTCACATACATTATATCAATTGATATTCACATTACACTAACTTAACTACGGAGAAAATTGAGACTCAAATTTGCCCAAGGTCACGTGACTTGTATTACAAGACCTATTCTAAGAACCTGTATCTTCTAATTTCTAAGTCATGATACCACATCATCTAATATTAAATATTAGAACATATCTAAGGAAAGCTTTCAACTCTTTCATTCTTTAGTCTTTTTTAGTGAGTAAGTTTCATCTGTCATGAACAGCTTAATACAGTACTAGCTACAAGCTCAAAAATAGACATTTTGACCTCTTGAAATTTATTAACTCAGAACAGGAATATTGGAGAAAAAAAAATCTGTGCAAGGAATCTGTATCTGCTCAAACTGAAACTTTTAAACGCCGTTAGTCTTAACTAATTTTTTTCCCCTGAAATATGACTCTGTGATATGGTCACAATAGACATACTAGACATACCTAACACCTACTAAAATATTTGCATATAGTAAACTCACCAAGTTGTACATGTTAAATATGTTCAGTTATTTAACATATCAATTATACCTCAATAAGGCTACTTTTAAAAGGTTAAAAAACATGCCACTACTACATTTACTACCTCTCAATGTATTATTCTGATTTTAATTTTTTTATTATTTGAAGAATACTTCCCAAAATTCTAAAGCCCAAGATAACTCTTTAGCTAATAATGTACAAATTCTACCTTTCACAAGGAGATCATTTAAATTTGTGTGGCTATCACCATTATACTTAATGTGATATTCTAACAAATGTTTGGACAAAACAAGTAATTTTTTTCAACATTATATCAATAATTTCTAATATTATGTCATGAATAAAAACTGAATGATATTTTGCCTAATTTCAATATCTAAAAGAATAAGAGAAATCAGTCAGTTATAACACTTCTGCACCGTATGTTAATTTTCAGAGATGTGATACATGCAAAATGTCAACCACTGTTATGCAAATGAGCAAACAAAACACTTTTAGAATACACAGAGAAGAAAAATAAATTAGAATTTGTTCAACTCTTTTCATGTTTTTATAGAAATTTTCAAATAAACAGAAACAAGAATAGTATAAAGAATCATCATGATCTCATTATCCAGTTTCAATAAAACAGCATTATGCCTTTCTAACTTCATTGCACCCCTCTTTTATTTGTGAAGTATTTTAAAGCACATTATACACAAAATTAAATTAAATTATAAACAGTATATATACTAACATATAAGGAATTTTAAAAAATATAATATCAAAATGATTAATACAAACAACAAAATTAAATGTAATTCCTTATTATTAGTTAAAAATAATCTCCATTAAATTTTTACTGATAGTTTTATAAATATTATTTTTAGCTAATTTTATTTATTTTTTAGAATTCAGATCCAAATGAAATCTATGTATTGTGTTTGGCTTATATCTATTTAGTCTGTTTCATTTTTCCCCTGTGGCATTACTTTAAAAAAACATGTCAATTGTCAGAAATTGTTTTCCGTATTCTGGGCTCAGCTGACTGTATCTTTACAGTGTCATTTAGCATGTTTTTCTCTCCCAGTCTTTCTTCTAAACTGACAGAGTTAAAAGTGTGATCCATGTTCAATGTTTGGAAAGAATATGCCATGGGTAGTACTGTCTAATTCATATTATATCATATCAGGAAATACATGATATTTGTTTGCCTATTGTTTAATAATTTTAGCATTGATGAGAAATTCAAGTGCATTAGCCTGATCCTTCTATAATATTCCACATCAGCATCCCACAATGGTTAGCAGCTATTGATGACTAACTAGCATTTATTAGCTGTGATTTCTCTAGAAGGTTGATTTTTCATCAGCATCCATTTGGTTACCTTCAAATACTCTCCATATATGAATAGCAGGATAAGTACCTGATTTTATTCATAAATCACAAGGTTATATATTATTATTATATTATATATGTATAATAAAGAGTTATATACATGACATGTATAATATCAGGAAACTGCAGTATGGAGTTCAAAAAAAAGTCATGGAGATAATATTTATTAGTTTATCATGCTTTTTATGAGAGTTGAAGCAATGGGAGTGAATGTGTTTGACCAAAGACAGAGAAATGAGAGCAAAAACAATAGAAGGCCAATAAAAATATCTGAAGTAAGTTTCCATTTTTAGGGTAGACTATAACAGAAGTTGAGATGGTAAAGGAAATAGAAACCATTTGGCTTGAGAGGCAGCCAGGAAACCAGTGAATATTCACTACTTGGAGAGTAAAAGAAAAAGATATTTGCATCAGGAGAAGATTAATGTTTGGGAGTTTCAAAATATAAAGTAGAACTACATTTGACACGAGGTAAACATTATTAACATTTGAAAACTAATGTCCCTAGATTAGAAAAGTCTACAGTTAGGATTAGAAATGTTTGATGAGAAGCTGGAAGCATTGAAAATAGATTACTGATTTTCAGAATTTTAAAATAAAATAATCAGCTGGATAATAACTAAAAAGGGAAGCATAAAATACAAAACAAGACTTGATCAAATTTTTAGTGTATGGACAGGTTTTTTTAAGTAGAGATGGAACATATTGTCAAAACTTGTCTAGGTAGAGAACAAAAGTGCCCATGGGACATGAATGTTTTTTCTTTTTTGATTTACAGCCATGATTTTTGCCAAAACTGAGTAATGGCCCCTGAGAAAGCATTTATGTTTATATCTACGTCTATGTATATAGACAGACACACATATCGGAAAAGACAAAGAGTATGTGTGCGTGTGTGTGTGTGTTTACTTGTATGATGAAAGATATGTGGCTAATTGTTGTCTTTTCCTATATAATTACCCAAATAACTAATTGGTAAATTTCCTTTGAAAAGTATTTCATGGGGGGATGTGTCCCTATAGCTCATTTTACTTATCCTGAAGGAAGTCATTTCAACAAAATCCAATGCAAATTATTTCAAATCATGTGGATTTATCTGATTATTACATGCTTGAGGGATCCCTTGAAGCACAAAATGTTGTTAAATACATTATTACAGACTCTTTACCAATCATTTATGCCTTAAAAGTATCACTTCATCAAAAACAAAAATTCCTCAGTGGAGTGTTAATGTTATGGTCTGCATTTTATGGAATTACTTTATGATGACAAATTTACCATAGGAAGGATGGCCTTTATTGTTTCACATTTATTTTGCTCAAATAATTATTGCATCTATCCCATGTCCTCACTCTTCATGCTGGTACCCAGAGATTGTATCAACTGCTTTCATATAAGAGCTGCTTTTCATATTTTTAGTTTCAGCACTGCATAATATTCAACATATCATTCAATTTCTATTCTCTAAAGTGCTTTATGAATATCCTATACAGTCATTATTCCTCTCAAATTAGTCTACTGAATACTCCTCATATGACAGTATATAGGGGATCTATGAAAGCTGCAGGAAAACAAAACAAAATAAAAATGATCCTTGTTATTCAAATGCTAAGAAAACTCAAAAATTTTAATGTAAAAACATTATTTTACGTTAAAACAAATCAATGTGTTATGGAGTAAAATGTAAATTTCACATGAACTTATAAGGAAATTATGAAACCTCAAAGAAAATTAAGGGTTGGAGTAATGGATTCTAGATGTGTCCTCTAGACCCCTGGAGGTCCATGCTTACTTTTTTCTAACATGATAATTTCTTCAGGAAGGAAGAAAGGAAAGAAGGAAAAGAAATAAAATGTGAATAAAGATATGTGCATTACAGCTATATTTGTAGAATACCTATCCTTTAAATTATCCTTCAAATTTGTTTATTCATAGCTTTTGTAACTAATTTTACTTTTTGATAATCCCCAACCCTTTGCTCAAAATAGTTTTGTTCATTATTCTCAAACAGTTTTCCAATTTGTTTATGTGATTTCTTGCTTATTTTGAACAATTGGTGATAGTTGCAGATGGGCTTAAGAGATAAAGAAAGAAGAGAAAGTAAAGAGTGGAGATGAAGGAGAAGGATGAGGAGGAAGAGGAGGAGAAGAGCTATGTCTTGTTCTGTCCTTGTCTTTCAAGTCTACCACATGTTACATGAGATGCTAAAAAATCTAATAACCTTGAATTCACTCACCCCCAAATCTGTTTTATTCTCCTTGTTTCTGGATTACATGCATTCTTTTAACAGAAATTGCTGAACAGTTTTCAGCCTACTACACTCTCCCTATCAAAGATTTTATGTATGTGTTTTCAATCAACCATCCATCATCTAGTAAATATTTATTGATAACAATCTATATATAAACTGAAATATCTCCCTAAGGTAGTGATTTCAACAGAGGCACAATTTTTGCTTAAAATTTCATCCTCTCTTTTTAAGAGTGCTGTATGACTATTCTAAATGATTTTTTTAAATATAGTTAAAGGTTTACTCTATAATGTTTTCACCAGGAAATGTAGCCAAAATTGTGGCATATATTGCATTGTAATCTGGGCAATTTGAAAACTTGAATAAAGTACGTTTCTCAAATAATTTATACCCATTGAACTATATTCTTATTTTTAAATAAGACTAAATTTATTCATTAATCCATAAGACAACTTTAACATAAGCCTTAATACACTGGTAACACATGAAATAGTAAATGAGCTGTTTCTTTCAGTATTTATTCAAAAAAACTTCATTCACTAAAAAAATATTTATTCACTGCTTGCTAGAAACTAAGCTAGGTAATGTAGCCAATAGAGAGAAGAATAAAATAAAGATCACAGAGTAGTAGAGTATATTGGGATAAATGATTTTCAGAAGCCCTCATGACCCAGGTGGACATGGCTACTTGTATTATTCATTTTTTGTGCTAGTGTCTTGGAATTAATCAGAGAAATGTCATGTATGGGACAGTGTTGGTGAAACTATTGTGTAATCATTCATGCCTTAGAATCTCCTGGGTTGAGCAGATATGTGTGAGAAAATGACAAGGAAATCACAAGGGTCAGATTGGAGATACATGAGAAGGGCCAGGAATTTTTCTAATAATGGATTATAGGCAAAATGCCCATGAATGACTGATCCCCTCTCTTTACAGATGACTGGGCAGTGTCTAAGTCACAAGAGAATATCTCATCTATGACTTTCAGGGGCTAAATATTGAAGACATAATGCTAGGTTGCCTAGTTAGAAGGGTTTGTTAGCTGCAGTGGTGACTCTCCAGAGACAAGTGACTGAGGAGGTTCATTCCAATTTATCCAATTTATCAGCAGTTTCTGTTCCATGCTGTTTCCTGGGGGTCCACAATCCTGGGCACTTCTGACAAGAGTGGTTTCCTAATCTCAAGGGCAAGGAGTAGGGGTAGATTTTGAGAGGTTTTATCGTATGACTGGTTTCACCACTGTACCCCCATAAAATTTTTTTGCTTTAAGAAAAAAGAGTGCCAAGAATATTTGAATTGATCAACTTCAAGGAATTATTGAGGGAAGAAAACATCAGAGGAAATGATAAGAATGTTAGCTTCTCTTTGTGGTGTCAGAAGTAATACAAATATTAAGAAATACGATTATCTTAAGTGAATAGCACTGTATTACAATAAATTTTGAGAATTATGAGAAGTAAGAATAAGAATAATCAGTGATGCCTTGGTATATCTACTCTGTTTCCCCACTTCCTCCAATTCCTTCTCTGTTCTACTTAGCCTAAATTATACATCACTACATCCATGAATGTCTTCCTAATGAGCTTACCTGGAAAAGTACTATCACCTACTTCTAAGTTTTTAATATTTTGCACTTTCTTATTTATAGCACTTATCACACTTGACCATATATTGTAATATTTTGACCTAAAAGAAAAACATAAGTGAAAGAGTTCAGAACAACTGCTTTATAACTCCTTATTGCTAATAGTGTTTCAGCATGTACCTTTACTTTGCTTACCCTTACAATGGGCTCTTAGGTCTATGTAGTTTCTTAAGGGCAGTTACTGTGTCATTTAATCCTTACAACTGAGCCAAAACTTTCACATATATTTCAGAATAGTCTGATTGTTACTAAAGAATAATAAATATTTAATTTTCTTCTGTTTTCAGTTAGCCATCTAATAAGTTAATTCACTCTAATGTAATCATGGGAATGTCCATTATTAATAATATGTCCATAGGGAAAATTGATATATTAATGTGGCATCTAGCATCTTAAATGCAGTGATATTTAAAACACTTCCAGAGAAGGCTAGGGTTCATTCAATAGAAGTGTTTTGGAGATCACTGTGGGGGACAGGGGTAGGTGAGGTTGTTGTGAAAAAATAAATGGACTACTCCTCATCCCAATTGAGCAGTGTAGCTCAATTTTTATTATAATTTAACTTGGCCCTGTCTAATTCAATAAAAAATCAACTGTAAAAATAGTTTGAAAGCCATTGGTGTAGTAATTGTAACAAAGGTAGTGTTTGGTCAATCTCAGTTTTAATTCTGGCTCTGCCACTTAGAAGCTTACAGACCTTGAAATAGTTATGCTTTCTCTTGTCCTATGAAAATCAGATGATTTATTCCTACCATCCTTCAGATACACCTGATGAACAATTTCCCATTCTTCCCAAGAAAAATCTTGGCCCTAAGGTTGACCAGTTGCGGATTGAAAATGTCAACTGGCATTTCAGCATTACATGTTGGTTTTGTGGGCAGGAACACAGTTAGTTGAAGCAAATTCTAAATTTTCCTAACTTCCTATGGAACATCATTTTACCAAGTCTACTAATACTGCAGTTCTTTATATGAACTTCAAGACTCATATCCTCTCTGATTTCTTAGTTAACGTATTTTCCCTGAAGACACAATTATCTAAGCTAAGATTTTTCCCACTAGTTACATAAAAACATTGTTGTTTATTTCATTACGTGTCTACAGTTCAGATTGAAAACCATGATTTAGGCTGAGATCTAAAACAGCGAATTAAACTGTCATAAAGAATGTACATGTCATTAGACTTAGAAGTTGAAACTTATTTATATAAAATGGAAATTTATTTCAGGCTAGGTAACAAAATCATGGGTCCATCTTGATTTACCACTTTCTATTTACCACTTAACCACCATCTGATCTACGTATGAAACTGATCGTCTTATAGTCCTGCTCCATGAATGAAAGAGATCCTTTGGAGCCTTTTCCAAACTTATCTTTGGGATGTAGAGATCAAGCTGTTACTTCAAGCAGTCAAATAAGTAATAAAAGGTCCATCAGGAAAGGTGATACTGAGAACCAGGTTTGATAACTGTGTCTTCCTACACAATCAAACTGGGCTTGATCCAAAGTTCTTTAACTTTCTACTGGTGTAAAATTGAGTTCATTAATGTCTGTAAGAGTAAAATTGCTCAACTATAAAATGGATATAATACTCACCTACTGTGATTGAGTAGTGCTTGAAAAACATGAAACACTGTATGTGACATAAAGAATCAGTTATAGTCATTCAGAAATGGATATAGACAGAAGATAAACTGAACTGAGAGAAATGCTTTATTTTTTCATTTACCATTTTCACCAGTACTGCTTGCCTCAAATTTACTTAAACTACGATTCAGTTTGTGTCAAATATGAGTTAATAAAAAAGATCTTTATATATAATCATTAAGGTCTATACCCTCGGAAATAACATGGTGAATATGCAATCTCAGAATCAGAAGCAGAAATATTCTCTGTACCTTTAGAATTTTTATTGAATTATAACATGCATATAGAAAATGTGGAACTGAGATTTGTGGAATCCTATAGTAGGTACTTATTTTTTTTTGGCCACTTTCCACCAATATTTTACCTGTGAGATATATGTAGTTTTCTATGGCATGAATGTACCACAATTATGCACTATAAGACTGATGGATACTTCAGTTATTTTCATTTTGGAGAACATATATACCTGATTTCATTGGGTGTTTAACTAGGAATTGAATTGCTGAGTTATGGGGTAAATATGGGTTTAGCTTTATAGATAATACCAAATGTTTTATTCAAGTTATTAGTATAAACTTACTTTGCTGTGGCAGTTATGATAATTCAATTATTCCCACATCTTATCAATATTTGGTATTGTCTGCCTTTTAAAAATTTAGTCATTCTTTTGGGTGTATAATAATTTGCATTGTGGCTTTAATTTACATTTCCCTAATAACTAATAAAATTCAGTCCCATTTCAAAGCCTTATCTATCATGTTTTTTTTTCTGTTTTATGAAATGCCTGTTGAAATTCCTTATCCATCATTTTATTAGTTTGTCTGCTTAAGTTATTTGTGTGAAGAGTTTTAAAATATATTATGGACTTGAGTCTTTTGATATGTGTGTATCAATGTATATCAATACATGCATATTTATAATGGATATAAAGGATTTAGATATGAGTCTTTTTAGTCTTTCTGTGGTTTTGTTTAATAAATAGAGATAAATAGGTATAGAGACTATACTACAAAGCTACAGTAATCAAAACAGCATGGTACTGGCACAAAAACAGACACATAGATCAATGGAACAGAATAGAGAGCCCAGATAAACTCATGCACTTATAGTCAATAATCTATAACAAAGAATGCAAGAATATACAATAGTGAAAAGACAGTCTCATAAATAAGTGGTGCAGGGAAAACAGGACAGCTACATGTTAAAGAATCAAATTAGAACATTCTCTAACACCATACACAAAAATAAACTCAAGATGGATTAAAGATCTAAATGTAAAACATGAAACTATAAAATGCCTAGGAGAAAACATAAACAGAACACACTTTGACATTTATTTTGGCAATATTTTTTTGGATCTGTTTCCTAAGAGCAAAAATAAACAAATGGGACTTAATTAAAAGGTTTTGCACAGCAAAGGAAACCATCAACAAAATGAAAAGACAACCTACTGAATGGGAGAAAATATTTTTAAATGATATGTCTGATAAGGGGTTAATATCCAAATTATATAAACTCAATATCAAAAGCAAACAATCCGATTAAAAAATGGGCAGAAGATCTGAATAGACATTTTTTTCCAAAGAATATATAAATGCCCAACAGGGACAGGAGAAGATGCTCAACATTGTTAATCTAATTATCCAAGAAATGTAAATCAAACCCACAATGATATATCACCTCACACCTGTCAGAATGACTATCATCAAAAAGAACACAAATAACAAGTATTGGGTAGGATGTGGTGAAAAGAAAACCCTATTACACTGTTGGTGGAAATTTAAATTGTTGCAGCCACTATGGAGAACAGTATGGAGGTTCTTCAAAAATTAAAAATAGAACTACCATATGACCCAGCAATTCCACTCTTTGGTATATATCCAAAGAAAACAAAAACACTAATTTGAAAAGATACATGCACCACAATGTTCACAGAAGCATTATTTACAATAGCTATGACATGAAAGAAATCTAAGTGCCCATCAACAGATAAATGGATAAAGAAGATGTGGTATGTAAATCTACAACAAAATATCACTCAGCCATAAAAAAGAATGAAATTTTGCCATTTGCAACAACATGGATGGACCTGGAATGTATTATACTCAGCCAAACAAGTCAGACAAAGAAAGACAAATACTCTGTATTATCACTTACATGTGAAATCTAAAAAATAAAACAAGTGAATGAATACAACAATACAGTACAGACTCACAGATATAGAGAACAAACTAGTGGTTACCAGTGGGGAGAGAGAGGTGGGGAGGGGCAAGATAGGGGTAAGGAATTAAGAGATATCAACTACTATGCCTAAAATAAATAAGCTACAAGGATACATTGTACAGCACAGAGAAATATAGCCATTATTTTGTAATAACTTTAACTGGTGTATAATCTATAAAAATATTGAATCACTATGTTGTACATCTGAAACTAATATTATATTGTAAATCAGCTATTCTTCAGTTTAAAAGACCATCCTTATTCCAATGCACTATGATGTCAACTTAGATATAAATAGGTGACAATGAATGTGTTATTTCCAGATGCCCTTTTATGTTCTATTCATCTATTTTTTTCCATCATCGCACCAGTAACAAATACCAAACAGTCTTAATCCCCATAACTTTATGTACAAATATTGATAAACTAGTGGTATAAATTTTCAGGCTTCGTTCATTGCCTTAAAGATGGCCTTTATGCAATAAATATATCTTTAAATGCTAGAATCAGTTTGATAATTTCTACAAAACAACTGGGTACATTGATAGAAATTGCCATAGATCTATAGACTAATTTGGAGTCAACTTTAATAATTTGAAGTTATCTCAATACTTTACTTTATTCCTAGACTTTAACATGTGTATGGTATATAAAAAAAAGCTTTACAAAAAGTTTATATGTTCTATTTATTTGTTGCTGATTGCTTCTATTATCAATTTTTATGTAACACAAACTACCCCTCAGTATAATGGCTTAAAACAAAGACAACATTTGTCTTGTTCACAATTCTTCTACATGTACAAGCACATGGGAGAAAGGTAACCTTGGGTTCTCTAGATGTCAGTGAGGCTCGCTCAAGGGCACTTCATTCTGGCTGTCAGCTTTATTGTCTACCAGAGAAAGGCACACTCTATGGGGAAGAATGATATCACTTTGTGTCTTTATGTTTTTAAAAAGATAAAAAACTTGAAACACCAAAATACTGTAATCAAAACCAAGACATTAAAACAGACAAAAGATCCAGGCTTAGATTTAATACAGAATCTGGTGTTAGCTGCCAAGGTCTTTAACAATATTGTCTTCCAAAAATTTTTAAATGGATTACCAGAGGTTAGAATCAATTTTTTAAGCAGTGAAATGTAACTATTATAATTATAAAATATACAATGAGCTATTTAAAAGGCACATAATTTTCTTGAAAAGTAAAAACTATATTTTTAAGATATACTTCATTTTGTATTGAAATATGACATTTAAAATATCCTGATATCTTTTATCTCAAAATTATTCTTGCAATAATCAGATTTAAATTTCTAATACAACCCAATTTAAGATTTATTGAGGCAAAGTTATCATTGACAATAACCGTAATCCTGTTTTGATAAGAAGCAGAATCAGACAACTAAATTAAGATATGAACTCTGCTCATGAACCATAATAATACATTTAAAATACTTGTACATACTGCCTTTAAGTTTGTCACCTCTGCTTATGACAAGATTTATTTGAATTATACAGCATTCTTTATGGAATAGGGACTTCTCTGTGTCATAAGTATCATTAGCAATTTTAATGTCTCTGTTATGAAGAAAATGTGATATGTGTTATAAAACAAATGCACATCTTTTCCAATGCAGAAGAATGAGATGAAAGGAAGAAAAATTAGGCTGAACCATAAACTGTCACTTTTTGCACATTTATCAAGAACACTCTCAGAGTAACTTCCATCTTAGTTCCTGAATAAAATAATGATAGTGATTATCAATCTTGTATTTTATAGTTGTTTACAAGTTTATAACGTAGTTTTTAATAGCTATGATTTATCGAATGCCTGTCACATATAATGATGTTTTATAAAACCGTAATCTCTAATGTCATAGTTGCACTTATTCCCATTTTTGCAACAGGAAAATGAGGCTTTGATGACTTAATAAAGTCACACCTATAGTAAGGACCAGATTTGGGATTTTCTGCCTTTCCAATTCCAAGGTCTTGCTTCTTAAGCACCATAAAATACTACCACATACAGTATCCCTTAGATCCTAACAACACCGGGAGATTTTTAAGGATTTTTTTTCTATTCATTTCATAGGTATAAAACTTAATCATGAAACAATAAGTGATAATTAGATTATGATGTAGAGAAAATATTTGCCCAATTCAATTGACTGCAAATCTGATTTTCTCTTTTTCCTTATAACTATTATATCCTTTAAAAACTGAGTTTTACTTAGCTTTATTGGTCTTTTGCTGCATTAGGTCTGAATTTCACACAGTATTGTTTTAGTTGGATGTTTGTGGTCAGCATCATAAACAAAATTAAAAATCACATTCAACATCAGAGTTATGAAGGTGCACTGATTTAAACTAGATTGCTGCAATTAAACTGCTTGAAACATCTCTTCAAGGAAAAATGGTTCATCCTAAGAAAGAAGAGAGGTATTCTGCTTTGCTTAAAAAACTCAAGACCAAATTCTAATTAAAACCAAAAATAACACATGCACCGCAATGTTCATTGCAGCACTATTTACAACAGCCAGGTCATGGAAGCAACCTAAATGCCCATCAACAGACGAATGGATAAAGAAGTTGTGGTACATATATATACAATGGAATATTACTCAGCCATAAAAAGGAACGAAATTGGGTCATTTGTTGAGACGTGGCTGGATCTACAGACTGTCATACAGAGTGAAGTAAGTCAGAAAGAGAAAATTTATAAAAAAAACAAAAATAAATGTATTTTCTATTATCAATGACTAGAAACACTTCTTCAAAAGTTTTTTTGAGACAAGAAAAATAGAAATCAAGTAATATTGAGGAAGTTCAACTTAGGAATCAAGAGGAATTTTCTGAATTGACATAAAAGGGAATATCACTCTTTAGGTGAGAAAGTTAATTCTTTGCTATTTTAAGAAGAACATAGACAGTTACCTTTCTGAGGTAATTTAATTGTAGTTTTGTCAAAAGCCCAAAGTATTGATGAGATTATCATTCAATGATATAATAAGACTTAGTTGTCTATAAATTCCTCTTAAAATAGAAATAGGAACATTTTTAGATATTGGCATTTTAAATAAGACTAAATCTGAATGATCCACATATTCAAGGTGTGAGAAATTGTCACCAACCAAACATAAACAGCAAATAGTTAGATTGTTTCACAGAAATAGAGTCATAGGAAATTTCCTAAATATACATTGCCATTAGAATAAAATATGGTAAATTACTTTTTATTGAAGTGTAGCTGATTTATAATATATTAGTTTCAGGGGTATGACACAGTGGTTCAATATTTTTATAGATTATACTCCATATAAAGTTATTATAAAATATTGCCTATAATCCCTGTGCTATACATTACATCCTTATAACTTACTTATTTTATACCTAGTAGTTTGTACTTCTTAATCCCGTTCACCTACCATGGCCCTTTCCCAACCCCTCTCTCTCTCTCTGGTAACCATTAGTTTGTTATCTGTATCTGTGAGTCCAGCTCTGTTTTGCTATAGTCATTTGACTTATTTTTTAGATTCCACATATAAGTGAAAGCATACTGTATTTGTCTTTCTCTGTCTGATTTATTTCACTAAGCATAATACCCTCCAGGTCCATACATCTTGTTGAAAATGGCAAAATTTCATTCTTTTTTATGGCTGAGTAGTATTCCATTGTGTGTGTGTGTGTGTGTGCATAAACACGTATATGTATATACACACATATACGTACATATACATACCACAACTTCTTTATCCGTTCACCTATTGATGTATGGTTGTTTCCATATCATGACTATTGTACATAATGCTGCTATGTATATTGGGGTGCAAGTTGGTGTTTTCATTTTTTTTGGATAAATACCCAGGAGTGGAATTGCTGGAGCATATGCTAATTCTATTTTTAACTTTTTGAGGAACCTTCATACTGTTTTCCTTAGTGGCTGTACCAATTTACATTTCCTCTGACAATGTACTAGGGTTCCCTTTTCTCCACATCACCCCTAAAACTTCTTTCCTTTTTCACAACAGCCAGTCTGACAGGTGTGAGGTGATATCTCACTGTGGTTTTGATTTGTGTTTTCCTGATGATTACAGATGTTGAGCATCTTTTCATGTGCCTGATGGCTATCTGTATATCTTTTTTGGAAAAATGACTATTGAGGTCCTCTGCCCATTTTTTAATATCTGGTTGTTTGTTTTTTTGATATTAAGTTGTATGAATTCTTTATGTATTTTGGATATTAACCCCTTATCAGACTGGGAAATTATTTTTAAAGCACTCAAAATCCATACTCAAGAATTGGAACAATGGCAATGTGTTTTGGATTAATTTATAAATATATGTATATAGTTAAGGCCAAACTGTGGAACTAGAGAATTTCCACTATATGATCTATCATATGCATTTTCTACTTTATTAGAACAGACATCATATTGAAATAATAAACATAGGAAGCCTTCACTTCTTCTCTGATGTATACTGCTAAATGTCTGACTGGCTCAAATATAACATAAACTTTGGTATGTTTATACTTGAAAAGAAATCCATATTCATTCTACATTGAAATTAAGAAACATGATATAACCTAATATATTTTTAAAATGTAACTTAACATGAATTTTACATATGGTGGCTCTTGATTGACCAGGATTTCAATTCCAACAATTATTAGTCATACTAGGCTGGGCAATTTATTCATTGATTAGGATCAATCCTCACATTTAAAGGAGGATGCCAATTTAGCCAATGGGAGATGCAGAGCAGTTATTCTTTTAGGAACCCATTGGCAAGAGTCTCACTGATCCACATAAACCCTGGAGTGGTAAGCAACGGATCATCCTGTGCTTAGACTTGCATTATCCACCAGGTTTCATTGCTTTAGACTGTTAACTAACAGTGAAATTTGGCTAATAACCAAGGAAAGGCTCAAGATCGAGATAGGCCTCCATCTGCTGTAGGATAAACAGGTTAGAGACAAGAAAAAAACTTTACAGAAGTGACAACAATTTTCTATTTTGAATTCCATAATAAGTTCTTGAGAATCAGCAAAGAAGACTAAAATGGGAACCAAACAAAGAATAAACGCCATAACAATAATGGAAAGTGGAATAGAGAGAAAATGTAAATTACCTTGTTTCTGATCCCTAGAAGATAAGAAGGGAAAGATAAGGGTCTCAAAATCTGGTAATAAGATAAAAAAGATTAAGCAGTTCAGGTTTCCTGATAGAGGAGATAGAAAGCGAGGAGCTACTGGGAAAAAGGGAGTCAGTCAAGCTCCTTTGGTGGCAAATTATATGATGCCAAGCATTTTGGAGAGCAGGTAAACAAATCCCACTCAGCCCAGATTAAGTGAGATGAGGTCCAAGTCCAGCAGTGCCTCAGATCAGTTTGGGAAAGGCATTTGGATCATATTCTTAGTGGAATGGGATACTATGGGAGAGTTTAAGAAAAATAAGTGATGTGATGTGATTTACCTTTGTGAAAGACCCCTCTCGCTGCTCGGCAAACATTGAGCAGTAGGAGCATATCAGAGAAACCAGTTAAAAAGTTCTTATTGTAATCTTGGTGGGGATAAATATTGGTTAGTCTAGAACAATGGTTGTGTAAAAGGTGAAAATTGAGGAAATTTACAACTTAATTTTAGAAATAGAGTCAAAAGGAAGAATCAGAATAAGTGACAGGATTTTGTCTTAAGCAACTGAAAGGGTGTAAGTGTCAATTGCTAAGATGGAAATCAGTGAAGGATTTGACAGACTAGGGGAGGAGTAGGAAAAAAAAAAATCAACATTTCTGTTTTAGACATGGAGAGATTAAGTTGCCTGCTGGGTATCCGGCTGGATGTAGGACCTGTCTAGCAGGCAATTGGATACATGAAGTTTGAGTTCAGGGGAGACATTATATATATTCATATATAATATAATAATTATATTATTGCATTATAATTAATATATTAATATAATTTTACAGATATAATTTATATATAAAGTCTCTCCTAAATATATGTGTGTACATTTGAAAAGATATATAACACATATGGGATGTATATATGTGTGTGTGTATTTGTGTGTGTGTGTGTGTGAGAGAGAGGGAGAAAGAGAAAGAAAGAGAGAAAGAGAGAGACTAAATGTGATTACTTAACACTCCAGGAACTCTGAAATCTTGATTTCACATTCAATCACCCTGCTTTACAATCTACAACACATTATCCAGCTTAATTATAAGAGAAAATAGCCAATTTAGCTGTGGCTCTGCTCTTTGCTATAATCTAGTCCATTTCATACTTCACACGGATAAAAATGAAGGAAAAGCAATTTGAAACATTTTTAGTGACTGTTTCAGTCATTGTATATTTAATTTAATGAGGAAAACTATATGCTTATTAATATTTTAAAATATGGGAGTTAGCTAATCATACAGGAAGTTTTGATAAATTGGATACAATGAAATTAATTGGAATTAAATTGGAATTTAATTAATTGGAATGTAATTGAAATTCCAATACATATATCTAACTAAGTATTCAGGACCACAACATAATAGCTACTACAAATCTATTTTTAAAAGTAGACAATCCAACAGGAAGATACATAAAAAGCTCAGGTAGAAATTTCACACATGATGATATGAAAGAAGTCAATAAATAGAGCTTAACTTTGACATCAGTGAAATGAAAATTAATACCACAATATGGTATTGCTATTCATTTACTAAAATGGCTAACATGAAAAGAAAAGGCAGATGATATCAATACCAACTAGGGTGTGTAAAAAACAAAGGTCATTATAGATAGATTAAATAGATATATCTATCTATCTAATCTAATGTATCTAATTTAATCTACCTATCTATCTATCTAATCTATGTATCTATCTACCTACTTACCTATCTCATACTGATGGCAAATGACATATGCCAAAACGTCTAGAAGAAAATATATCAAATCTTATTACCTAGAGGAAAATATGAGTATCATAGCTTCTTGCTTTTTGAAATTTGGAAGGTCCTTAGGTGCCTATTAATTTGTCTAAACACAAGTGTCCATTTATTCTCAGATTAAACTTGATTTGTAACTGCATATTCAAATGGTTTACTGGCACATTTACTTGAAAAGATCGAATGAGTATTCTTTGTATGAAAGGAATATTAAAGCATACCTATGATATAGTGAAATATCTTAGCATTAACCAAGAATACATTCATCTCAGTTTCTTGGTTATGAATACCTTATAAACACAGAACTGTCATCACCTCCAGCTCAATCCTGTTTCACCTATCCAAGAAGTTCACACTTGTATCTTGTTAGAAATAAACAGCATGAAAGACATTCAGTCTCAATGTGACTAAAACCTTATCACCTCAATCATGAGGAAACTCTTTCCATCTTTATTATTTAGATGAATTTTTCCTCCACCTTTAATTACATTTTTTTTCTATTTTGTATAAATATTACTTTACCAGGCATTTAGTTCTTCCATGCAAACCACAAATAAACACAACATAAACCCAGTTCACATGCCAATACACAGTAATGTTCAAATTACATTTCTGATAAAGTTTCATTTAACAGGAAGAAAATGTTAGAAGAGGTTACAAGACATACGAGAATATTAGAATATTAACATCCACACATCTACCTTAGGTGATCATTTACTTTTAACCACAGTACATAAAGATTTAATTTTTGCCATGCTTTGCATGGGAAAACGTATTTTGAGATTTTAAAGTATTTTTTTCTTCAATATATTCAACAATCCCTTTTCCCAAAGACTAGGCAATAGAAAAATAGAAAACGTTCTTATCAGCAAAAGTAACACTTGTGCTGAGTTATTCATGGAGAATCAAATACAATAAAACAGTTATAAATCATTTTTCAGTTCCCCAATCCAGTTATATAGTAAGTCAAACAAGGAACTCTAAAAAGTAAAGTCTCAAACATAGGTTTTACTATAATAATGACAACATTAGACAGAGATGGTTTTCTTTATCCAGACTTATTTGTACTTCTCAATATTCTAAGAAAGGTCTAAAAAAAGGCAATATACAAATAGGGAACCTCTCAGCTGGTGTGTCCTTACAAACAGAGCAAAAAGTAGTAGCTAAAAGCTACAAATGATGTTTTTGAGATAGAGAACAATACAGGGCAGCAAACCATAATGGAATAACTCTGCCATATTATGTAAATACTTCAATTTCTAGTCCTCACTTTCTTCATCTTTACAGATGAGGAAGATGGTGATAACTCTAACTTCCTATGTTGTTTGACAGGACAAAATTATATGTAAGTTAAAATACTTTAAGCACAGTTCCTGACAAAATATTCCATAAAGAATAGTATTAATATAGCATTAGGATAAACTTCTGTAAAATTTTTAGTATTAATTTTAGAATTTTAGTCACTCTTTCATTCTTCAAAATACATATACCTTCTTTCCCCTTTTAAAATCTCTAACATGTTATTTCCCATTATCAGTGTCATCTGTTATATCCTGGTTCTCATTCAAATATCAATTATTCATTAATTTATTACTAAAACCATTATTGAAATTTTTCTTTGATGCTCAGATTGTCCAAGATTTGGCCAATGGGAGGACATTCAAGCCTGTTTCTGTATCTTCTTGACATGTCCCCACTGTTTTTTTGAGTACTTTATTGCTTTCTGATACAAAAAGATACCCTAGGTTCATCTTATACTTACCCTTCCCAGCCACTCAATCAGTCATTTTCAGAGGAATCTTTGTCCCTTTTTATGTTCTTAGAGGCCAAGATTTAGGTGCTAGCTCTACTCATCAATATGATGGTGTTGCTGCTCCTACATTCTATCATTGGACAGAAATATGCATACACACAGCAATTTACACCTATGTTTATTTCTGTATGTATCTACATATTTTAAAACCATGAGTTTAGACCTATACCTCCAATTACAGTCCAATATTACAGGCTTTAATCTAGTTTTCTCCCTTTTCATATTTGTAACATCTTTCTCTGAAAGAGATATACTTAGATCCCTTATTCTTAATGTATTTACTCTTTTGATCAATCTCCCTGTGAATCTCCCTTCTTCATCACCAACACTATCCCCATAAAGTGCCTCCATCACCCTGCTTAAACTACAACCACCTCACTATGGGTTTCCTGCCGAATCTGCTTGGACTGTGACATCTGTTCTGGATCATCCCCATATGTGCTCTGACTCCCTATGCTAAGCAGTCCCCTGCGTGGACTCCACCTTTGTCTTGCTTGGATTCTAATTTGCTGTTTCAAGCCAGGTGCCTCATCCCCAACTTCTGACACAGATGCTTGCCTCTATCTGCCCCATCAAATGGATTTATGTTGAAATTGTTCAGGCTGAGAAGAGAAGATAAATGAATAAAAGAGAATGGAAAGTTGAGAAAAAAGGAGAGAAGTGATCACTACTATAGTTTAAATAACAAGTAGATGATGAAAAATATTCTCAATGTGATATATACACAGATATGTTATTTACATTAACTTATGTCATCACCAAACTCTCAAGTTTATTATCTAAATCTATGTAATCAACTAACACACATACTACACAAAATGTCATTTTTGTGTTCTCAGTCTGACACTCCTAAAATATTATGTCTCATTAAGTTGCTTTGTAGAGTTTTGAGTTTCTGGTTGAATTAACAATTAGTAAATATAATTTGATATTACTGACCCTTTTTTGAGAATGTGGTTTGTCAGCTTGTTAAAGAAGATGTTGAACTAATTCTTAATAGAGGACAGAAAGGGTGCAGTTTGGAGGATGAGAAGTTAGGCTGTGTCTTGGTCAATGCAAAGTTCAGAGATGTCAAACATACCAGACATGTCAAACACTAGGGATGAAAGTATGTAGATCATTATTCAGAATCAATTTTAATAAGACCCTCTGGTAGGTTTAGTTTTTAAGAATTACCACTCACCTAAAAGATAGGTGGCTGAAGGACTTTTCTCTTTAGCCCAAAGTGCCATGGGTTGAATTCAGTATTATATAAAGGGTTTTACATTTTTTCTAGATTAACATTTATTATAAAAACAAAAATATTTTAAAGAGGTTACTAATATGATATCAAATATTTCTGACAGGTTTATGCTACTTATGTAATGTACAGAAAAATTATTTCTGCATCTAACTTAGCCTGAGACCTATAATTATCTAAAGTTCTTGAAATAAATTCCTTTTTTTACTTTGTAATATCAACTAAGAGTTTGAAAAACTCTGTCTTGTTAAAATTACTTAAAGTAATTTATTGATAATACCCTGCTCCTCAAGTTTCAGGGTACGACTTGAGAGAAAGTAATTTTGCAATTAATAATTCATTTATTACTCCTCACATCAAATGAAATAAATGTGTTTCTTCTAGTGATTTAAAGTACATAGTGATAATATATAAGTACATTATTTAACAAAACAATGAAATAATCTTAGTTAAAAAATCTGTTAGAATAATAAAATATATTTGCTACTTTCTCTTCTTTAGTGGATATAAAATGGAAATATACAGCTTGACTACCATAACCACTGGCCCAGATTTCGAAAAAAAATGTTATTTTATTTTTTTGATGTAATGAATTTTGTTCATTCAAATACCCATTAAGAGAATAAAAATATATGGGACCATATATTTATGTATAATACACATATCTAACAGTTGACTAGTATTCATAAGGAATTTCTAAATATCAATAATTTTAAAAATACTTAAAGAATTAAATATACTTTTCGCAAAAGAGGAAAACAAAACGTCCAATAAACATATAAAAATTCCTTCATCCCTGTTACTCAGCAGGGAAATGCAAATCAAAACCACAGTGAAATATTGGCACACATAACAGAATGACAACAATTTTTAAAGTCAATATTATTATTTCTTGACAATCATGTGAAGCAACTATATCATATAATTCTGATGGGAATATGCATTGACAAAACATTATTGGGAAACTATTTAGCATTATCTACTAAAGCTTTAATTATTCTATGATCCAAAAAGCATTCCTAGCAGAACAGATATGAGAATAGTCTCAGCAACAGTCTTGACAATGACCCAAAGTGGACACAACCCACATCTCCATCAACATTAAAATGGGTCAATACATACATACATATAGTACATATACAGACATATGTATATACACAGGTATATGATATATGAATATATATATATATATATATATATATATATATATATATATATATATATATATATATATATATACACACCTAAACATATATATACTTGTCATTATATCTCATTCTAAGACAGGCTGGGACCTGGAACCCTTTGCTGCAGTGCTGCAGTGCTTGCACCTGGACAAACGTCTCCTCGAGCAACAAAATACAAAGAAACTATAAGGAACTAAAAATAACTGCATGTATGCACAGTTGGGGCAAATTATGGACAATAAGATACAAAAAGACCAAAAAGACCAATTGCCACTTCTGAAGAGCCAGGAGCAAAAGCAGGGAGTCAGAAGCCAAAGCAGGGTACTGCACGTGCCCCCTTCACACACCACCACTAAAGGGGTGGGCAAACCACCTAAGCTACCCCTCCAGCCCAACCCCTGGGCACACCCCTACCCTCACTCCATATAAGGAATCAGCTCACCCCCCTTCAGGGTGCGAGCAAGCAAGGGAACTTGTTGCTTGTTTTCGTTTCCCCCCTGTTGCAGCAGAGGCCCCAGTAAAGCCTTGCCTGAATTTCTTGTCTGACCTCGAATCAATTTCTATTGATTATGAAGGCCAAGAACCCTGGTCGGTAACAATTCTGTGATATAGATATAGATATATTGTAGATAGATATATTATCAGTACCATACAGCAATGAGAATGAAAAACTCTATATGCAAAAAAAAATAGATGGATGTCAATTATCAGGTTAAGTGGAAAAGTCAGATGTACTGCATTTTTAAAAGCAAATCTATGATGATAAAAGTCATCATATTATTTAGCTTTGGGGTGTAGTGACTGTATGGAACAATAGGAGAACTCCGACGGTATTGGAAATATTCTATATCTTGATCTGGCTTCTGGTTAAATAGACTTTTTTAGTTTTTGAAAATTTGAGCTGTAAGCATGATATTCAACAAAACATGTCAAAATAGTCTCCTCACATTTGTCTAAGGTATAGTATTCTAGGCTTGGATTTTTCATTTGTGCAGTTATAATCATGAGTAGTACTATAAAAAGTGTTCTAGAAATAATCTGACCAAACTCCACTGCAAAAAGAGGAAAATAAGGTCTTGAAAGATTAAATGACTGGTACATACTGAGGCAAGAAACAAGTCTAAGAACCTATACTCAAATGTAATCCTCCTAGTTTCTGAGCTCATTCTATTTCATTAGAGCTTATATTCATTCAACAATGTCTTTTCATTGAATACATTTACTTCTATTATATACCATAGTTCTTATACTTCCCACTACACATTGCTAACATGTGTGATAAATGACAATTTATTAATCTGTTCTGAGAAATAAATAATATGGATCATACATATGTCAAATTAGCCTGTATTTATTTTTCTTTGTTTACTGCATAAAAATAGTTTATTGCAATGGTGCTTCATAATCATACAATCAGAACATGGGATATTATGAATCTCTACATATGTTATGTACCTTCCAGGTAGATAAGACCTGCTATGTTGCCTGTTTATTCTTGACAGTGTAGAAAAGGCACTTGAAATATTTAATTCAAGGAGAATTTGTACTGGGTCATGTTCTTACTTGATACAGATCTTTACATAAAATAGTCATATTGTTACAAAATAGTATGGAGCTAGAGGTATAACACAAATTGTCGAAGACTCCTACTGTCCAGTTATTTAATGGTCCTTCTCTAAAGAGCATGCAGCCTTTTCCAGCAAGAGATCACAAATGAAGTGTTCTGTGGTTCTGCATACTTGATTATGTTACACACACACACAGTAAACTTGATATGGCTACCGTGTTTAAGCTCAATAGTAACCTTAAAGATGCAAATGGAATAGGAATATGTTTGACAGTTAAACTCAATATTCATATCTCTCTGCAAGCTTCTGGGTACAATGGCATGAGTAAGCCAACAAGAGGGGAACAGGGACCAAAAGGTATTTCCAAAGAAATTGTGTTAGTGTAATGCTATGAACAGAATGATTGTGTTCCCCCAAAATCATATGTTGAAACCCTACCCTCCAATGTGGTAGTATTAGGAGGTGGGGTCTTTGGGAGGTACTGAGTATTAGAAGAGGTCATATTGGTGGAGTCCCCCACGATGGGATTAGTGCTCTTACAAGAAGAGACAAAAGAGTTTGCTTCCTCTCTCTACTCTCTGCCATATAAGGAGACAATGAGAAAAGGGCCCTCTGTAAATTAAGAGCCCTTCCCCAGACATCAGATCTTCTGGCACCTTGATCTTGAATATCCAAGCCTCCAGAACTGTGAGACATAAATTTTGTTGTTTAACCTACCCAGTCTGTGGTGATCTGTTATAGCAGCCTGAACTGACAAAGACACTATCACATCTGAAGTGAATTCTATCAGTTTTTGTTTCATAAACTGAACACAGCCTGAACTCATCCTCAGTCTAAAAACCTATACTATATTTAGGGCTTGCTGAACTTATTACAACTGATACCATCTCCTTTCTTCTTCTAAAATTCTTTTCCCAGTATCCATATAATACCTTAGACATATGGGCACCATGAAATGGTTTGATTGACATTAACCACTGGCCCTCTAGGCACCCTGAAACCTTATATAGTTATAGAAAATAGCCACTTGCATCCTAGGAGTGACAGGTAAAAAATAAATCCTGGGTTGTTAGGGAAACTGCACAAAGGATTGAAAACACATTGCTCTATATCCAGAGGAGGAGAATTATCTCCAGAAAAGTGCTCTTGTCAGCAATGAATCAAATAAATGGTTTGCTTTACTGAAGTCAGAGGAAAAGAGATTCTTAAAAATATCAACATGAACCTCCTATTTAGTTGGATAAATAATAAAAATGCCTTTCCCCTCTCCCTTAATTCTATTTTCAACAATGAGAATATCATCCAGTTTATAGTTCTTTGGACTTGATGTGTTTGTACAATGCAGATGAATCCATGAAGTTAGAAAACAGCATCGAAAAGTATGCTTCACTTTATCATTTGATTCTCTCAGACTGACAGCCAAAAACTTAACTGAAGATGATGTTAGAAGTAGTCAGTCTTTTTCTTTTTCTCTCTCTCCTTCCCTCCATCCCCACCAGCCCATTCTTTTTTTTTAAAGACTGTACACCTTTGAGCTTCCTATTTCCTGAATTATATTGGGAGGTTTTCATTTAGTCTTTTACATTTTGATATCCTAGATACAAAAGGTATTTTCAATGATTCCTCTGAAAAATTTGCTAGAATGGGAAACAAACAAAAATAATGTAAGCTGGGACTTCCCTGGTGGCGCAGTCATTAAGAATCCTCCTGCCAATGCAGGGGACACGGGTTCCATCCCTGACCTGGGAAGATCCCACATACTGCAGAGCAACTAAGCCCATGCACCACAACTAATGAGCCTGTGCTCTAGAGCCCACGAGCCACAACGACTGAGCCCATGTGCCACAACTACTGAAGCCCGTGCACCTAGAGCCCGTGCTTTGCAACAAGAGAAGCCACCGCAATGAGAAGCCCATGCACCGCAACGGAGAGTAGCCCCCGCTCACCGCAACTAAGGAAGCCGCATGCAGCAACGAAGACCAAACGCAGCCAAAAATAAATAAATAAATAAAACATATATTGTCCCCCCAAAAATGTAAGCATTCATTTATAGATGCTATAATATCTAGTGACTATTTAAAATAAAAATTATATTTTATAATTTGATGTATCAACAGTGATTAAGAAGCTTCTTTGCTATAATCCCCTTTTGAAGAAATGTGTCAAAATATATGTTGCTTCATAAAAGAAAGTTGATTAAAACAAGCCTTTGTATTATGCAAATTCTGTTATGTTGGCAACTATATTTTCTGAATATTGTATGCAAATTAGAGAAAACCAGGATAAACCATTTTCTGTGGGAAGATTGAATAATCTAAAACTGTTCGTCCCTTGGTTGAAAGAATTATTAGTTATATGACCCTTAATTAACAGTACATCATCTAAAAGTCACTTGTGAACAGTTCAATGCACTAGTTTCCATAAAAATCACTTTACAAATATTTTGATTAAAATTTCAAGAATTGTTCCCTATTATTACTTCAACACTTCATTAAAGCACATCCAAACTATAACATTTACATATTCTTAATTTTACCAGGACTACCCTCACCACAACATTTGAAAATTTATCTAACATTGATAAGCTTTCTATTTTTAAGAACTGATTTTTGAGAAAAGGAAACATTTTAAAAAATTGTTTAAATCCTAATACATCTTAATCTAATGAATATTTCAGTAAACGTGTCCATAAGTTGAGTTGAATCAAACATAAAATTGTGTTATTCTAGAATATGTATTTATATACGTAATATAATCTTCAACCATTTATAAAATATATATGTAATCTTCAATCATATGTATAATATATATCCCCTTTATATATATAGTATGTTATATATGTAATCTTCAAATGTATATAATCTCCAATCATATATATATAATATATATCCCCTTTATATAGGTTTTAGGTTATATATATCTACTTTTTAATATTTCAACACTTTATAATGAATGATCTGTCACATCAATACAGAGATGCAACAACTCATTGTTTTAATAAACTATAAAATGTTCTATAAAATAGATACATTAATTTATTTATCCAGTATTTCTTTGATTTTTTTTTTTTGCTTAAATGAATATATTTGTCAATATACTCTTTAATTAATTCCATGAGTATCTATCAAATAGACCCATAGAAGCTGACTGTATAATTATTATATGAGTAGACATGAACAAATTGCCTTCTGAAAGTCTGCAACTATACATATACCATTGAATGTGAGGATTAAGCAATCAAATCATCTGAAAATAATGCATTTTATCTCTTTTTAAATATTCATCTTGCTCTATTTTTACCTTATCATATTGGTTATTATCAGGACATATTAAAATTATACCAATGATTGTAGGTTTCCACATCTTGTTCCTAATTTCAGTAGAAATGTTTTTAAGAGTTTCCATATTAGGTATCATGTTTGTTGATTTCTAAAATATATCTCTTTCACAAGATAAGAATTTTCTAATTTTAGATGCATAAGAGTTTTAAACTTAATCAAGACTGAGTGTTGAAATTATCAAATTTCTTTTTATATCTATGGTAATTACATTAATCTATTAATGTAGTGAAGCACATAAGTGGTTTTTCCCACCACTGATGATCCTTGCAATCCTAGATTAAAAATTTCTAAATCATACCACACAATTCTTTTAATATGATGCTGTATTAAGTTACTTATATTTCATTTAGAATATTTTTCTATGTTCATACATCAGTTTGGTTTATAGCATTCTGTCATATTCAATATTTTACTAGATTGTATGTCAGAGGTATGGTAATACCATGTAATAAAGTATCTGCTCTGAATATTTAAAATTAAAGGTATCATTTCTTATTTGAAAGTTTGGTAGAATTCTAAATCCTATACAGTCATCCCTCCATATCCAATAGGAATCGGTTCCAAGACATCCGTGAGGATACCAAAATCTGTGAATAGTCAAGTGCCTTATAGAATAAGGTGAATATTCACATAATGTAATCCACACACATCCTCCCGCATACTTTAAATCATCTCTACATTACCTATAATACCTAATAGAATGTAAATGCTATGTAGTTACCAATGTATGGCAAATTAGAAGTTGTAATAATCTTAAATGGAGTATAACCTATAAAAATACTGAATCACTATGTTGTACACCACAAACAATATAATATTGTAAATCAACTCGACTTCAATTTTAAAAAAGGAAAAAAACTATACCAGCAACAACTGCAATCAGCAATAATGGCTGTTCTGGAAATGTCAAGAACCAGTTGATAAAGAAAAGATGTGAGGATTTCTGAGCTAAGAGAAGGGAAGATATGTAAAGGATTATCTTACATATCAGTAACTTTTGGGAATGGCAAGATCAAAGAAGTGTCTCATGACTAGTTATCGAAACTAATATCAGAGATTACCAAATAACAGTAATACTGATCATTTTAACTTTTTACTGCCTTGCCAAATAATCTGTAAATACATATGGAGTAATGAGATATTGAGAGGGCAGCAGTTGGGAAAAGAAAGAACACACAATAATTTATCATATGGCCAATTTAACCTTCATTTGTGAAGAATATATTCCTAGAAAGCAAAGGGACATGTCAAATTGAAATTGTCTCCCATGAATCAAGCCATGATAAACAGAAACTCATGTCCAACCTTCCTAAAGATGCCATTTAAATTGGTTTTTAATTCTTAAAATGAGCAGATTGTCCTATTCACTAAATCACCTTCCAGACCCAACAATTGATGAGTTTAGTTATTTCTTCCTTTTACAAATAGGGATCAACAGACTTAAGATAAATTAGGAACATACTGTCACATACATTTTTAAAAAGCTAGTAATAATTATTAAGTACTTTGATACATTATATTTCTCAAGGATTATCATTTATAAGGTATTTTTATGCATATTCTCACTAAATTTTAAAACACTGAATCAAAAGAGGTCATTAGTCTCATTTTATAGATTAAGATCGTAGGTGTACAGATTTGTTCCCTGAACCAACACGGCAGAGTAGAAGGACATGCTCTTACTCCCCATTAGTCTCATTTTACAGATTAAGATTGTAGGTGTACAGATTTGTTCCCTGAACCAATTTGTTCCCTGAACCAATTTGTTCCCTGAACCAACCAGGACGTGTTCTCACTCCCTTTTGTGAGACCACCAGAATCACAACTAACTGCTGGACAATCATCAATAGGAAGACACTGGAACTCACGAAAAAAGATACCCCATATCCAAAGACAAAGGAGAAGCCAAAAGGAGATGGTAGGAGGGGCGCAATCACAGTAAAACCAAATCCCATAACTGCTGGGTGGGTGACTCACAGACTGGAGAACACTTATACCCTAGAAGTCCACAAACTGGAGTGAAGGTTCTGAGTCCCATGTCAGGCTTCCCAACCTGGGGGTCTGGCAACGGGAGGAGGAATTCCTAGAGAATCAGACTTTGAAGTCTAGTGGGATTTGATTGCAGGACTTCGACAGGACTGGGGGAAACAGAGACTCCACTCCTGGAGGGCACACACAAAGTAGTGTGCACATAGGGACCCAGGAGAAGGAGCAGTGACCCCAGGGGAGACTGAACCAGACCTACCTGCTAGTGTTGGAGGGTCTCCTGAAGAGGCAGGGGTGGCTGTGTCTCATGGTGGGGACAAGGACACTGGCAGCAGAAGTTCTGGGAAGTACTCCTTGGTGTGAGTCCTCCCAGAGTCCGCCATTAACCCCAACAAAGGGCCGGGTAGTCTCCAGTGTTGGGTTGCCTCAGGCCAAACAACAAAGAAGGAGGGAACCCAGCCCCACCCATCAGCAGAAAAGCAGATTAAAGTTTTACGGAGCTCTGCCCACCACAGCAAGAGTCAGCTCTACCCACTACCAGTCCCTCCCATCAGGAAACTTCCACAAGCCTCTTAGATAGCCTCATCCACCAGAGGGCAAACAGCAGAAGCAAGAAGAACTACAATCCTGCAGCCTGTGGAACAAAAACCACATTCACAGAAAGATAGACAAGATGAAAAGACAGAGGGCTATGTACCAGGTGAAGGAACAAGATAAAACCTCAGAAAAACAACTAAATGAAGTGGAGATAGGCAACCTTCCAGAAAAAGAATTCAGAATAATGATAGTGAAGATGATCCAGGACCTCGGAAAAAGAATGGAGGCAAAGATCGAGAAGATGCAAGAAATGTTTAACAAAGACCTAGAAGAATTAAAGAATAAACAAACAGAGATGAACAATACAATAACTGAAATGAAAACTACACGAGTAGAAATCAATAGCAGACTAACTGAGGCAGAAGAACGGATAAGTGACCTGGAAGACAGAATGGTGGAATTCACTGCTGCGGAACCGAAGAAAGAAAAAAGGATGAAAAGAAATGAAGACAGCCTAACCGACATATGGGATAACATTAAACACAACAACATTCACATTATCGGGATCCCAGAAGGAGAAGAGAGAGAGAAAGGACCAGAGAAAATATTTGAAGTGATTATAGTCAAAAACTTCCCTAACAGGGGAAAGGGAATACCCACCCAAGTCCAGGAAGCACAGAGAGTCCCATACAGGATAAACCCAAGGAGAAACATGCCGAGACACATAGTAATCAAATTGGAAAAATTAAAGACAAAGAGAAATTACTGAAAGTAACAAGGGAAAAACGACAAAAAACACACAAGGGAATTCCCATAAGGTTAACAGTTGATTTCTCAGCAGAAACACTACAAGCCAGAAGGGAGTGGCATGATATACTGAAAGTGATGAAAGGGAAGAACGTACAACCAAGATTACTCTACCCCGTAAGGATCTCATTCAGATTCGATGGAGAAATCAAAAGCTTTACAGACAAGCAAAAGCTAAGAGAATTCAGCACCACCAAACCAGCTCTACAACAAATGTCAAAGGAACTTCTCTAACTGGGAAACAGAAGAGAAGAAAAGGACCTACAAAAACAAACCCAAAACAATTAAGAAAATGGTCATAGGAACATACATATCGATAAACCTTAAACGGGAATGGATTAAATGCTCCACTGAAAAGACACAGGCTTGATGAATGGATACAAAAACAAGACCCAAATATATGCTGTTTACAAGAGACCCACTTCAGACCTAGGGACACATACAGACTGAAAGTGCGAGGATGGAAAACGATATTCCATGCAAATGGAAATCAAAAGAAAGCTGGAGTAGCAATACTCATATCAGATAAAATAGACTTTAAAATAAAGAATGTTACAAGAGACAAGGAAGGACACTACATAATGATCAAGGGATCAATCCAGGAAGAAGAGATAACAATTATAAATAAATATGCACCCAACACAGGAGCACCTCAATACATAAGACAACTGCTAACAGCTCTAAAAGAGGAAATCGACAGTAACACAATCATAGTGGGGGACTTTAACATCTCACTTACACCAATGCACAGATCACCCAAAATGAAAACAAATAAGTAAACAGAAGCTTTAAATGACACAATAGACCAGATAGATTTAATTGATATATAGGACATTCCATCCAAAAACAGCAGATTACACTTTCTTCTCAAGTGCGTATGGAACATTCTCCAGGATAGATCACATCTTGGGTCACAAATCAAGCCTCAGTAAATTTAAGAAAATTGAAATCATATCAAGCATCTTTTCTGACCACAACACTATGAGATTAGAAATCAATTACAGGGAAAAAAAGGTAAAAAACACAAACACATGGAGGCGAAACAATACATTACTACATAACCAAGAGATCACTGAAGAAATCAAAGAGGAAATCAAAAAATACCTAGAGACAAATGACAATGAAAACATGACGATCCAAAACCTATGGGATGCAGCAAAAGCAGTTCTAAGAGGGAAGTTTATAGCTATCCAAGCCTACCTCAAGAAACAAGAAAGATCTCAAATACACAATCTAACCTTACACCTAAAGGAACTAGAGAAAGAAGAACAAACAAAACCCAAATCTAGAAGAAGGAAGGAAATCATAAACATCAGAGCAGAAATAAATGAAATAGAAACAAAACAATAGCAAAGATCAATAAAACTAAAAGCTGGTTCTTTGAGCAGATAAACAAAATTGATAAACCATTAGCCAGACTCATCAAGAAAAAGAGGGAGAGGACTCAAATCAATAAAATTAGAAATGAAAAAGGTGAAGTTACAACAGACACTGCAGAAATACAAAGCATCCTAAGAGACTACTGCAAGCAACACTATGCCAATAAAATGGACAACCTGGAAGAAATGGACAAATTCTTAGAAAGGTATAACCTTCCAAGATTGAACCAGGAAGAAATAGAAAATATGAACAGACCAATCACAAGTAATGAAATTGAAACTGTGATTAAAATCTTCCAACAAACAAAAGTCCAGGACCAGATGGATTCACAGGTGAATTCTATCAAACATTTAGAGAAGAGTTAACACCCATCCTTCTCAAGCTCTTCCAAAGAATGGCAGAGGAAGGAAAACTCCCAAACTCATTCTATGAGGCCACCATCACCCTGAAACCAAAACCAGACAAAGACACTACAATAAAACAAAATTACAGACCAATATCACTGAT
The DNA here is from genome assembly GCF_028023285.1 of Balaenoptera ricei. NCBI lineage: Eukaryota > Metazoa > Chordata > Mammalia > Artiodactyla > Balaenopteridae > Balaenoptera > Balaenoptera ricei. The sequence continues at coordinate 60,869,138 of NC_082644.1, read as the reverse complement.
GAATATAGATGCAAAAATCCTCAACAAAATACTAGCAAACAGACTCCAACAACACATTAAAAGGATCATACACCATGATCAAGTGGGGTTTATCTCAGCGATGCAAGGATTCTTCAATATATGCAAATCAATCAATGTGATACACCATATTAACAAATTGAAGAATAAAAACCATATGATCATCTCAGTAGATGCATAAAAAGCTTTTGACAAATTTCAACACCCATTTATTATAAAAAACTCTCCAGAAAGTGGGCATAGAGGGAACCTACCTCAACATAATAAAGGCCATATATGACAAACCCACAGCCAACATCATTCTCAATGATGAAAAACTGAAAGCATTTCCTCTAAGATCAAGAAGAAGACAAGGATGCCCACTCTCACCACTATTATTCAACATAGTTCTGGAAGTCCTAGCCATGGCAATCAGAGAAGAAAAAGAAATAAAAGGAATACAAATTGGAAAAGAAGAAGTAAAACCATCACTGTTTGCAGATGACATGATAATATACATAGAGTATCCTAAAGATGCCACCAGAAAACTACTAGAGCTAATCAATGAATCTGGTAAAGTTGCAGGATACAAAACTAATGCACAGAAAACTCTTGCATTCCTATACACTAATGATGAAAAATCTGAAAGAGAAATTAAAGAAACACTCCCATTTACCATTGCAACAAAAAGAATAAAATATCTAGGAATTAACCTACTTAGGGAGAAAAAAGACCTGTATGCAGAAAACTATAAGACACTGATGAAAGAAATTAAAGATGATACCAACAGATGGAGAGATATACCATGTTCTTGGATTGGAAGAATCAACATTGTGAAAATGACTATACTACCCAAAGCAATCTACAGATTCAATGCAATCCCTATCAAATTACCAATGGCATTTTTTACAGAACTGGAACAAAATATCTTAAAATTTGTATGGAGACACAAAACCTCGAATAACCAAAGCAGTCTTGAGGGAAAAAAACGAAGCTTGAGGGATCAGATTCCTTGACTTCAGACTATATTACAAAGGTACAGTAATCAAGACAATATGGTACTGGCACAAAAACAGAAACATAGATCAATGGAACAAGATAGAAAGCCCAGAGATAAACCCATGCACCTATGGTCAACTAATCCATGACAAAGGAGGCAAGGATACACAATGGAGAAAAGACAGTCTCTTCAATAAGTGGTGCTGGGAAACCTGGACAGTTACATGTAAAAAATGGAATTAGAACACTCCCTAACACCATACACAAAAATAAGCTCAAAATGGATTAGAGACCTAAATGTAAGGCCAGACACTATAAAACTCTTAGAGGAAAACATAGGAAGAACACTCTTTGACATAAATCACAGCAAGATCTTTTTTGATCCACCTCCTAGAGTAATGGAAATACAAACAAAAATAAACAAATGGGACCTAATGAAACTTCAAAGCTTTTGCATAGCAAAGGAAACCATAAACAAGAGGAAAAGACAACCCTCAGAATGGGAGAAAATATTTGCAAATGAAGCAACTGACAAAGGATTAATCTCCAAAATTTACAAGCAGCTCATGCAGCTCAATATTAAAAAAAAACAAACAACCCAATCCAAAAATGGGCAGAAGACCTAAATAGACATTTCTCAAAAGAAGACATACAGATGGCCAAGAAGCACATGAAAAGCTGCTCAACATCACTAATTATTAGAGAAATGTGAATCAAAATGACGAGGTATCACCTCACACCAGTTAGAATGGGCATCATCAGAAAATCTACAAACAACAAATGCTAGAGAGGGTGCGGAGAAAAGGGAACCCTCTTGCACTGTTGGTGGGAATGCAAATTGATACAGCCACTATGGAGAACAGTATGGAGGTTCCTTAAAAAACTAAAAATAGAATTACCATATGACCCAGCAATCCCACTACTGGGCACATACCCAGAGAAAAGCTTAATTCAAAAAGACACATGCACCCCAATGTTCACTGCAGCACTGTTTACAGTAGCCAGGTCATGGAAGCAACCTAAATGCCAATGGACAGACAAATGGATAAAGAAGATGTGGTACATATATACAATGGAATATTACTCAGTCATAAAAAGGAACAAGACTGGGTCATTTGTTGAGACGTGGATGGACCTAGAGACTGTCAAACAGAGTCAAGTAAGTCAGAGAGACAAAAACAAATACGTAAATTAACGCATATATGTGGAACCTAGAAAAATGGTACAGATGAACTGGTTTGCAGGGCAGAAATTGAGACACAGATGTAGAGAACAAACATATGGACACCAAGGGGGGAAAGCGGCGGGGGGGGGGGGTGTGATGAATTGTGCGATTGGGATTGACATGTATACACTGATGTGTATAAAACTGATGACTAATAAGAACGTGCTGTAAAAAAAAATAAATGATTGTAGGTGTATGTGTTCAGTAAATCAACCAGCAATATGCAAACAAGCAACCAAAAATCAGTTATGGAAAAGTCAGCCTTCAGGGTCAGTTTAAAAAAAAAAAAGGTTACTCAAATTATTCTTGTGATTTCTAATTATTCTTTGATCTTTGATAACACTATTCCCTAATTTTTTTATCACACAGTTCTATAGAATTAACAAAAAGCCATATTCTGATAATTGTCTTTTCACAAAAGGAATATTTCTAAAGGTTTTTGTTTAAAAAAAAGTGCACTTTTTCCACTTTCTTAGCAAGTGTCAGTGGAAGTGTTAAAGCAGTCAAATGTAAGTCTCCTAAAATAGCCAACCCATGAAATAATACCAAGTGTGTTAATTGGTACCAAGATTGAAAAATAAAATTAATTCAAAGAATAAGTAGTCATTTTTTGTGTGAGGTTGGTGGTATATGAATGTAGTCTCACAGGATATTTTAACGAAGGCCAAATATTCCTTTCTTATTGATTGGTATAAATTACATATTGGAAATATAAAACCAAGACATTTTTATCCAGTTGAAGTAAAAGAATTGTTGTGTCTCTAACCCACTATATCAGTAAGTATTAACACTTGTAATGGGGTCAATTTTTAAATATGTTCTCTTGGAATGGTAAGTTTCCATGTAGGCATTATAATTATCATACGTTTTTATAATTGGGGTATATTACCTGTTAATCATAGAACTCACTTCAGTGAAATGTGATGATATTATTTCCTCATATATTAAAGTATATTACTTTATTATTGTAAATAGAAAGGATAATTTCAATGTAACTTCACAGAAATCACAGATTAAAAATTTAAACTATCCAGCTCTGTAACATGAAGGCTTCACTAAAGATGAAAGCAATTGGACAACTTGCATAATTGACATTTTCTAATGAGTAGAAAGGAATGTCACTGTGTCCAGATGATTAAATGGATATCAGAATGTACAAAGAGACACACATCTCTTGATGCCCCCCAAAGCCTTCTATCCATTCAAAGAGAACACTCTACTGCAGGAGGTTTTAGTCTAGTTTATTTTGTGAGTTCAGGCAGTTTGATTATGTCCAGAATGGAACTTTCACATTTGCCGTGAAATTTTCTTTAGTCAGAAAAAGCTAAAAAATTAAAGGATACTTTCTTCATGATACCTCATCTCTGTAGCCCAGTTGATTTTAGGAAACATAACTCACCAAATAGGTCACAGGGCACAGATCCTCTGGCCCATCAAAAGCCAATATAGATCCCCTGCATTCATACATAACCTTACAATAGGTTGACAGAAGCTTTTGGGTTTGAGTGGCATAAATCAACAGAAAGTTGTACTTGAAAAACAGTAACATCACAAAATGTAAGAACTGAATTTCAAATCACTTCTCTAGCTCAACTGTAAATGAGAATGATATTTATGAAGCATTAGCACTATGTTTTTCTGTAATGAGTATCTAAATGTGTTTATCAGAGATTAAGTGGCAGTATAGCACATTAAACTACGGCAAACATCTGGAAGACTCTCCTTAGCAGTTTAATCACAGCACTTCCCAAAGTCTGCTCAGACCAGTGACAGTTATTTCAGACATATTTCAGAGTAAGCACATTGTAGACTTGATGCAGTGCACTGAATATCTGCACCAGTTGAAGCATACTCATTCCTGAAGGGAACTCCCTGTTTCCCAGCAGCAAATGTGAAAAACTTTTATTTCTAAAATTAAGAATACTAGGGAAAATGATTATCTTAACTACTTTACTAAACTGCCAAACCTTGTTACTAGGTTTTGGTGGTACAAAGGGGATGAATATTATCCCAGGATCTGACCTTAGGGTCTAGCAGAAAAAAATAGTTAAATAACAAGAAATTATTACAAACTCCGATAAACACTGCAACTGGAGATATATTGATACTATGTGATGTTGGAGTACAGTTCAGGAGCAACTAACCTAGTCAAAGGAAGTAATAAATATTTTACCTATTTTGTAAGTGAAGGTATGTGGGTGAAGAAGGGAGTTTGGCTTTTTTTTTTATACTAGGTAATTCCCAACTCTGAAAAAATGTTAAACATTTATACAGACTATAATCTCCTTAAGAGCAAGGGCCATGTTTATATTTTAGATTATAAGGCTTAGAAATTCCATCATAAATTATAGCATGATAAAATATTTGGTGGATTGGATTTATAGAAGAAGCAATGAATAAATGAATGAAGTAATGAATTAATAAGTGAATCACTGACCAAGGGAGAGAGAGAGGACCTGAAGATAACGTCTTTGCAGAGGAGCCCCAAGTATATCAAACATGAATGTAGGCAGACCCACTGTTTCTCCACATATGTCTCACACATTTAACTTGACCATCTCCATGGTGAAGAAATGAAAATCATCTTGCATTTTGTAATCAAGTCATTTTCCAATTCTTTTTGAGATTCAATTAACTAATACAAAACAAAAGATGAAGGAAGTAAAAGAGAAAAATTAAAAGTCACTAAATTCAAGGAATACTATCTTTTTCCATTTAATTTGTAATCACACCAAATGGAGGCATAGCACTGTCATCTGTATTTTCAATCAAGTGCCAAACACAGGGTTATGATTCTGTTCTAGTTGGAATATTTTCCATTATTCAACTTATTTAATAACCTGTCACTTGAAAGGGGGTCTGATAGGCTTTTTCACAATGAATCAAAGAGCTGCTCTGCCTTCCTCCTTTATTATGCATGCTACATTTGAAGCTAATGAAGCATAACCTGTGAGCTGTTACTTTTATAGATGAAAGAGACATCATGTCACATCTTCTATTTATTTCATCAGCTACTCTAGCCAACACAAAACACATTGATTGCCTTGCACTTCATTTTTGACAGATGATGGGCATTCTTGTTGCTGTCTTGTATAATTGTCCCATACCATATGCATATTTTAGTTATTGACTATGAATGAAACTACTAGAAAGAATAATCTGTGATAAAAATGATACATTTAAGAAATGTAGTGGGGATAATCCTGATTATTATATTTTACAGAACTGAATGTGTTCTCCTCCTAGAGCAAATATTGCCTTGGAATAGTTATTTTTAAGAAGTATAATATCACCTAATACTGTTTTCATTAGGCTTTGTTATTTATTTTTTTAAAAATCTAGAAAATCAGTTCAGATAAAACCATATAATCTTCTCTGCAAGTAGGACAGCTTCATTATAAAAGGGCATCAAAAGGAAAAATTCATCACTAAAAAATGCTTTCATTGCAATAATAGTACTCAATGTCACTAACACTAGCCAATTCAATGTGTAATAGTACTCAGGCATAAGCTATATTTGATCTGTAACATGGTATAGGAGATAAATAGCCTTTACCATTTATAGAAGCACACAAATATATGTAACAAAAACCAGATTTTTATATATAACATTTAGCAGCTTTTTAAACTTTAAAAAATGTTAATGTAGGATATAACTTTTAAAAAAATTGGCTCCACAAGTAAAATTCCAAGAGTGTAAAGATAGTTCCAGAATAGTAAAGTCTACCACTGTGAGTAGAAATACAGCTTTTACTCATAAGAATAGAAAAAAAAGTTTTGCCTACATGCACATATTCACACAGATTACTGGACAAATATAGAGCCTTCATTTTATTACATAACTTGCTTCTTTATAATCGATTGCTAGCTTGTTTACTTAATAAACCTCACTTGTTCCAAGCACAGTAAGTTTTACATTTGCAAGTGAGGAAAAGTATTTGAAGTGGGATTATAACATACTCCAAGACATATCATTACAGGGAATTGTATCATGAGTTATCACAATCAAAACAGAGATGAAAAAGCTATGGTAAGTCCAGAGCAACTAACTGGAAGATTGTTCCACATGTGCATAATAACAAGTTACTGAAAACATACATAATAACACGTCATTATAAGTCAGTGACAACAAAATTAATAGAGAACAAACACAGCCAATGTACAAAAGCTATGTAAAGCCTCTCTTGCTAAAGACAACTGTCAAGGATCTTCACAGTTAAAATGACTACACAAAAAGGAATGAAAACAAAAATGCATAATTTACTCAACAATTAAAAATTGGACTCCAAATCTGTTATCTTTATATATTTGGAAAGTTGTGGAGTTTTAAAATATGTTTTAATGAAAGTAAAATGTTAAAAGTACAAATTATTTTTCAAAAAAAGTGTTATTCATTTCAATTCAAAATTTGCTTTCTGTTATATCTTCTCTTCAGCTATACTATTCAACCAAAGTTGTATAAGTCACTGATTCAGGATCCATTATGGCTAAGGTCTTATTAACTCTGTAGTATTCTCAGTTTTCAGTCCACAAGAGACAACCTGGCTCTGTCTTTGCATGAAACTGGTCTGTTCCTTAATATAGTGTTGTCAAGTGTACTTCATTAGAAATCACAAGAAGCCCATTCTATTCATGGCTCATCTAGTCATCTATTCTGGGTCAGTACCCTCATTTGCAAAATAAAGCACTGAACCAACACCAAAGCTCTAAAATTTAGTAATTCTAAATCATCAAATACTATGAATCCTATTACTTATTTTTAAAGAATACTATATCAGAAATCCAAATATTAAATGTGTTAATGTACATCTGTTTTCTGTATATAAGACATAGTCATACGAAATATAGCTCTTCTTATGTATAATCAAACTCTTTATTGCTCAAATAAGCCTAGCTATCCCTATCATGGTATCACATAATTGAAAATATATTTACATTTTTCCCAAATCAAAGAAAGCTATTACATGATCATCCTTTAATCATCACTAGAATAAATAATAGTATTCTAGTAAAATTTTATATCAAGTTCAATTTCAATTTCTCTGTAAGAATCCCTTTGTTAACCCATTCTGACTCATAAAGTTTCTGTGAAACTTGATCTCATCAGGAGTATTATCTTCAAAATTGTTCATATTATCTTTAGTATATTCAGCATGGTATCAAAGAGTTATATTAAAAGATTTTAACGTTGATTACACACCTATGGATTGTTTACTACCTAAGTTCAGTTTTAATAATCATTATGCAACCTCCTTTACTGTCTAGCTATGACCATCTAAAAAAAATAAATTTTCCATGTCTCCCTAAAATATATACTTCAACAGATAGGTCAGTATAATGAGAATTTAAGTGGTTAAGTATAGGTTCAAGAACAAAACCAAAACTTGAGTAGACTTCTTGTTGCTCTGCATTTGTACTTATCTCTAGACCTTATTTTCTTGTATATTAAATACATAGAAATAAAATACACCCCATATGATTTTCACTGGAATCATATACACTAAAGGATAAGAGGTACCTAGAAGAATTTCTGGGCATGTAATTATTGTTCTGTAAGTATTATTATATCTTAATTATATAAATAATATATCAAATATATTTATAATTTAATATTAAATTATATATGGCCATATTTACATACTAGATTTTATTGATATTCTTTAATGATATCATATATAATTATTATAGGCACCATAATATATATTATTTTTTATAATGAGGAAAAATCTATATAACCCTGAGGAAAAATCTATATATTTAAAACACTCCATTTGATATATGGAAATGTTCTCAAGTCTTTATTTTGCATTCCAGATATTTATAAGGTGAAGTTAAACTTTTTCCAAGTTTTTAATACACTCATATTAATAATCTCATCAAGTGGAAATACATATTCTCCACAAGTACAAGAGTGACTGAAAGGGTACATTTATGAGATCTACAACACAAAAATAGAAATATGTTCATCTGTAACTCCTCTAAACCTTTCTTATTCAAATACATTGAATCACAAACAAGATTTCTGTCAGTTTGATCATCATAGCACTAGTTTATCAACAAGCTACATTTCTGGCATGCTATTTAAAAACACACTTCACTGTTTCTGAGTTTCTGTACAACTACAAAACAACACTAACAGGATGTGACATAAAAAAACATGGTCCAGTCCTGAATGTGTAACAAAACAATGCAATATGCAATTCAACAAACATGTATTAAATAGCTACTCTATACCAGATACTTTCCTAAGTGCTAGGGAGAGAGATTTGGCAAGTAAACCACAGACAATTTCAAAGTGTTTTAAAGGAGACTAAAGAGTGGGGTATTAGTGAGGGGACGGAAAAAGATATTCCATGCAAATGGAAATCAAAAGAAACCTGGAGTAGCAATACTCATATCAAATAAATTAGAATTTATAGTAAAGAATGTTACAAGAGGCAAGGAAAGACACTACATAATGATCAAGGGATCAATCCAGGAAGAAGAGATAACAATTATAAAAATATATGCACCCAACGTAGGACCACAATACATAAGGCAACTGCTAACAGCTATAAGAGAGGAAATCGAGAGTAACACAATAATAGTGGGGGACTTTAACATCTCACTTACACCAAGGCACAGATCAGCCAAACAGAAAATTAATAAGGAAACACAAGCTTTAAATGACACAACAGACCAGATAGATTTAATTGATATTTATAGGACATTCCATCCAAAAACAGCAGATTACACTTTCTTCTCAAGTGCACATGGAACATTCTCCAGGATAGATCACATCTTGGGTCACAAATCAAGCCTCAGTAAATTTAAGAAAATTGAACCATATCAAGCATCTTTTCTGACCACAACGCTATGAGATTAGAAATCAATTACAGGGAAAAAAACGTAAAAAACACAAACACATGGAGGTGAAACAATACGTTACTAAATAACCAAGAGATCACTGAAGAAATCAAAGAGGAAATCAAAATATACCTAGAGAAAAATGACAATGAAAACACGACAATCCAAAACCTATGGGATGTAGCAAAAACATTTCTAAGAGGGAATTTTACAGCTATCCAAGCCTACCTCAAGAAATAAGAAACATCTCAAATAAACAATCTAACCTTACACCCAAAGGAACTAGAGAAAGAAGACCAAACAAAACCCAAAGTTAGCAGAAGGAAAGAAATCATAAAGATCAGAGCAGAAATAAATGAAATAGAAACAAAGAAAACAATAGCAAAGATCAATAAAACTAAAAGCTGGTTCTTTGAGAGGATAAACAAAATTGATAAACCATTAGCCAGACTCATCAAGAGAGAGGGAGAGGACTCAAATCAATAAAATTAGAAATGAAAAAGGAGAAATTACAACAGACACTGCAGAAATACAAAGCATCCTAAGAGACTACTGCAAGCAACACTATGCCAATAAAATGGACAACCTGGAAGAAATGGACAAATTCTTAGAAAGGTATAACCTTCCAAGATTGAACCAGGAAGAAATAGAAAATATGAACAGACCAATCACAAGTAATGAAATTGAAACTGTGATTAAAATCTTCCAACAAACAAAAGTCCAGGACCAGATGGATTCACAGGTGAATTCTATCAAACATTTAGAGAAGAGTTAACACCCATCCTTCTCAAGCTCTTCCAAAGAATGGCAGAGGAAGGAAAACTCCCAAACTCATTCTATGAGGCCACCATCACCCTGAAACCAAAACCAGACAAAGATACTACAAATAAACAAAATTACAGACCAATATCACTGATGAATATAGATGCAAAAATCCTCAACAAAATACTAGCAAACAGACTCCAACAACACATTAAAAGGATCAAACACCATGATCAAGTGGGATTTAGCCCAGGGATGCAAGGATTCTTCAATATACGCAAGTCAATCAATGTGATACACCATAATAAAATATTGAATAATAAAAACCATACGATCGTCTCAGTAGATGCAGAAAAAGCTTTTGACAAAATTCAATACCGATTTATGATTAAAAACTCTCCAGAAAGTGGGCATAGAGGGAACCTACTTCAACATAATAAAGGCCATATACAACAAACCCACAGCAAACATCATTCTCAATGGTGAAAAATTGAAAGCATTTCCTCTAAGATCAGGAAGAAGAGAAGGATGTCCACTCTCACCACTATTATTCAACATAGTTTTGGAAGTCCTAGCCACGGCAATCAGAGAAGAAAAAGAAATAAAAGGAATACAAATTGGAAAAGAAGAACTAAAACTGTCACTGTTTGCAGATGACATGATACTATACATAAAGAATCCTAAAGATGCCACCAGAAAACTAACAGAGCTAATAAATGAATTTGGTAAAGTTGCAGGATACAAAACTAATGCACAGAAATCTCTTGGACCCTATACACTAATGATGAAATATTTGAAAGAGAAATTAAGGAAACACTGCCATTTACTACTGCAACAAAAAGAATAAAATACCTAGGAATAAACCTACCTAGGGAGAAAAAAGACCTGTATGCAGAAAACTATAAGACACTGATGAAAGAAATTAAATATGATACCAGCAGATGGAGAGATATACCATGTTCTTGGATTGGAAGAATCAACACTGTGAAAATGACTATACTACCCAAAGCAATCTACAGATTCAATGCAATCCCTATCAAATTGCCAATGGCATTTTTTACAGAACTGGAACAAAATATCTTAAAATTTGTATGGAGAGACAAAAGATCCTGAATAGCCAAAGCAGTCTTGAGGGACAAAAACAGAGCTGGAGGAATCAGACTCCCTGACTTCAGACTATAGTGCAAAGCTACAGTAATCAAGACAATATGGTACTGACACAAAAACAGAAATATAGATCAATGTGACAGGATAGAAAGCCCAGAGATGAACCCACACACCTATGGTAAACTAATCTATGACAAAGGAGGCAAGGATATACAGTGGAGGAAGGACAGTCTCTTCAATAAGTGGTGCTGGGAAAACTGGACAGCTACATGTAAAAGAATTAAATTAGAACACTCTCTAACACCATACACAAAAATAAACTCAAAATGGATTAGAGACCTAAATGTAAGACCAGACACTATAAAACTCTTAGAGGGAAACATAAGAAGACCACTCCATGACATAAATCACAGCAAGATCTTTTTTGCTCCACCTCCTAGAGTAATGGAAATAAAAATAAAAATAAACAAATGGGACCTAATGAAACTTCAAAGCTTTTGCACAGCAAAGGAAACCATAAACAAGAGGAAAAGACAACCCTCAGAATGGAGAAAATATTTGCAAATGAAGCAACTGACAAAGGATTAATATCTAAAATATATAAACAGCTCATGCAGCTCAATATTAAAAAAACAAACAACCCAATCCAAAATTGGGCAGAAGAACTAAATAGACATTTCTCAAAAGAAGACATACAGATGGCCAAGAAGCACATGAAAAGCTGCTCAACATCACTAATTATTAGAGAAATGCAAATCAAAAGTATAATGAGGTGTCACCTCACACCAGTTAGAATGGGCATCATCAGAAAATCTACAAACAACAAATGCTAGAGAGGGTGTGGAGAAAAGGGAACCCTCTTGCACTGTTGGTGGGAATGCAAATTGATACAGCCACTATGGAGAACAGTATGGAGGTTCCTTAAAAAACTAAAAATAGAATTACCATATGACCCAGCAATCCCACTACTGGGCACACACCCAGAGAAAAGCTTAATTCAAAAAGACACATGCACCCCAATGTTCATTGCAGCACTATTTACAATAGCCAAGTCATGGAAGCAACCTAAATGCCCATCAACAGATGAATGGATAAAAAAGATCTGGTATATATATACAATGGAATATTACTCAGCCATAAAAAGTAACAAAATTTGGTCATTTGTAGAGACGTGGATGCATCTAGAGACTGTCATACAGAGTGAAGTAAGTCAGAAAGAGAAAAACAAATATCGTATATTAACGCATATATGTTGAACCTAGACAGTGGTACAGATGAACTGGTTTGCAGGGCAGAAATTGAGACACAGAAGTAGAGAAAAAACATATGGACACCAAGGGGGGAAAGCGGCGGTGGGTGGGGGTGATGGTGTGATGAATTGGGAGATTGGGATTGACATGTGTACACTGATGTGTATAAAATCGATGACTAATAAAACCTGCTGTATGTATAAAAAAATCAAAAAAATTAAATCAAAAAAATTAAAAGGGTAAAGAAGGTAAAATTCAAGGTTTCTTGCACTGCTTTAGTGGCACTGCTTTCAGAAACAGTTATGAGAAAATTTCATATTAGAGTTACACGATCTTGTCATTTAGAAATAGATAATTTAAATTTTCTGCTCTTGTTCTTCTGTTCTCACCTACTCATAGACATTTTTGTGCTGGATATATACTCATATTATGAACTACCCCAGAGTATTTATTTAAATGATATTTCATTATGAAGTTAACATGAATTTCTTAGTGACTAAGATTTGATACCTGTTGTAAATAAATGACTCACATAACCAATGTATAATCAGGGTGTTATTTCAAATAAATGATTTAAAATGGCAAAAAAAAAAAAAAAAAAAGAGTGGGGTATTAAGGTTTATATAAGATACAGAGATAATAGATCTTATTAATGAAATCTATCTGAGGGTATATTTTGGAACTACGTGCAATTTTGTGTTGCTGGGCCATAAAGTATAATTAATGACTTTTATAATGTCCTACAAGGCCTTATTGAATTTGGCCTTTGGAAGATCCAATGGAAACCCTCTACTGGCCAAAAGAAGAAAAGCAACTAATGTTATAGAAGGTAAGCAACATGGGAATAGCTTGAAACAGATTATACTGGTTTTGGAGGCATTACTTTAATCTATTAAAGAGTATATAAGGAAGGGATACATATAAATGGTGGCTTCCTACACATTTGGGAGAAATGATTTAGAAACTGTGATAAGATGTGATATAGATCTCAAGTGAAAAGCCAAGCTGATGATTATATATGGATTGCAAAATCAAGATTCTAGCATATCTCAACATATCAAATGTCATCCCAGGAAAAGCATTGCTGATTATGTGATTTTTCTTTTATAAAGTAGAATTTCAAGGAATTTTCAATATTTACATGCTTAAAGTATGAGAACTCATTACTGTCACTTGACATTGGGAGACACATGGTGCTTTTTGAGAGTACCTGTTCCCACCCTCTTAGAAACTCTGGGTAATCTCTTCCTGAATCTATCCTTAGAAACAACCCTACTTTTTATTGTGCATGCTCTTTGGTCCAGAGCTGGATGTCACACAGCACAACACACTTTCATTTACCCTCCATTCCTTTTTGTGCTGATACATCATTCAACAATGAATTTTACATATAGTACCAAGGAGTGTCAGCTTTAAGCCTTTTGTTTTCTATGAAAATCTGTCATCTTTTAAAGCTTGGTTGGTTAGATCAAAGTCTTCATTTTTCAGAAATGTTTCATATCCATCTGATATTCATGGTTGCCATGCAAAGATACAGCTTCTGATCATATATATGAGTGAAGTTAAAGAATGCAGACATCAGCATAATGCACATTGCTGGGTGACTGTCTCACTGGCTTTAGGTGATTCTCATTATCTTTTGAATTGGGGCAGAGGAGTTAGCTATGCTTGATAAAGCTGCATAGGTGTGAAAAAAACCCAGTATGTGATATTTTATGCCTTTAAGAGTGTACAGAGTAAAAAGTATTAAACAGAATAGTTGAACCATGAAGGTCAGCATAGTATTTTATACAAGTGAAACATGTAGCTTCTTGATAGTTTTTCTAATCTGATTTTAACACATGTAATTTCTTGCCAAAGCTTAAAGGGTTTGAATGGAGATCTATTATATGTGTAAATCGATAGCCTGAATATATTTTTTTCTGTTATCTGGTTCAACACTGCTACAAAAAGATAAGTGTGAATTTGTACTGTATATTATCTCAAAAGAGATGCTTCCTAATCCTTTGGCAGTAGTGTTCAGAATAATAAGAGTTTCAGCAAAGAATTAAAAGATGAATCTTTGCTGATTTGTTGATGTGGATAGTGCTAAAAAACACAATAAAGAGGGAAAACCAATATCTCTAACCGTTTTCACAGTGCAAATGAAGAGGTAATAAGTGGGAAAGAAAAACTGTTATTAATATAATTTATATAAATGTTTTTGTTTTGAAGGTTATCAAAGTTCTTTAAATTGGGACTTAATTTTATATTTTTTAATCCTTCATATCCAGTTCTTCATTTCTTCTTAGTTAAAGAAGAGATTAGAGTGTAGCAAAGTGTTGGAGTTGTTTACTCTCTCTACCTTTGTGTTTGTAAACATTCATAAATAAAATGATTAAAAAGAAAATATAGCTGACACTTGTTTGCTGTCCCATTGTAATAAATCATCCACATATATCTCACAATGAAACAATTTCTAAAACTCTCTGCTGACCTCTCCAATTCTTTCTCCCCAGTTCCTCTGGAACATTTGCAATTACTGCATAGCTGTTGTTTGCTGGCTTCTGTTATAAAAGAAAAAAGTCTGGATTCTCCATTTATCTCTGTGATCACTTCTACCCAGTTTCCTTGCTGAACCCCTCTTACATTACTGTATCTTCACTTTGTAAAGATTATTCAAGTTATTACACTTTGCTCTGTTATCAGAATCTCTGAGAAAGTCCACCTATATCATGTTTTCCAGTACCATTATTATGTCAGTAGTTCCCAATTTTGTATCTCCATTCTTGCCCTATGTCCTGAGTATCAGGACCAAATTGTCAAACAGATGGGGACTATAACACACATATATCCATCACCACCAGAAACTAACCATGTTCAAAACTGAACTCATCTTCTTCCTCTCCAGAGTTATTCCTCCTTTTATTTTCTTTCTGCCTATTCCCTAGATTGTACACTTGAGTTGTCCTTTACTCATCCATCTCCCTTCTTATCTACCCTGGGTCACTAAATGCTGCCAAATTTCTTAACTCTCGCACATCTCACATCTATAGACTCCTTTCCATCCTACTGTCACAGTTCTATTACAGATCTCATTATCTCTCACCTGAATTATCATCTCAGTCTAATTGCTCTTCCTCTCCTCTCTCACCTCTGTTAACTATCTATGTGCTGTCAGGGTTATTTTTCTAAAGTACAGTTATGAGAATATCTTATATCTTATGATTTCTCAGGACCAAGTAGGAAAAAGGTCAAACTCTAGTCTGGTCTACAAAGTTCTGCGGAGTAATAATTTTTGTGGAAATTATTTTCTGAAGATATTTAATCTCACATGTATGATATTTATATGCATTGGTTTGGGAATCAAGTCTTGTGATTGTTTTACCTTTACTCAATCTTAGTTCTGAAACATTAAAAACGTTCTTTAAGCATTGTAAACACCAGTTGCCTCACAGTGAAAGAGGTGTAACAAAGGATTTAACTCAGAACATTCTAACTGCCATCAATGAATAAACAATAAATATTATTTTCTGTGGTTTTTTTGTTAGTTTGAAGGATGTGAAATACCTAAAAGAATTTCCAAATGTTTCCAAAATCCATAAAGATAAACTGTTAAATATAACCAAGGGTAAGTTAAAAGAGTTCTTAATATTTGTATATGTTTATGAGCAACTTATTATTGGAAGATCATGTGCAGAGCATTAAAATAACACATTTTTTGCACAAATAATAAGAGGTACCATTGTTCCATTGTTTCAACTGTGAAATTTTTACCAGAGGCAAAATTCAGATATGCTGCCTTAAAGTGCACTATTCTCTCTCAGTGTTACACTATTTAATATTTTCAAGAGAATTACTAAAAATTCCTATTTCATCCATCTCTGGAAGATGCCTTCTTTGTAAGAAATATTTTAATTTAGAAATGTTTAAACATATATTTTAAATACATTATAAAATAATTTTATTTTAAAATAATTTGGTCAAATTAATATAATTTTATACAGTACTTGAAACACTTGACCGATTCCTATGTTTTAAATATTTATAAATTAAGAGATATAAATACAGAAAGAAATATTTTGAGCAAACATAGGTTGCTTACTCCAAAACCTGAGAAATATAAATAAGCACATCAAGAGCCAAAACATGATTTTCACTAAGCATTACTTGGTGTGAATAGTGCCCCACAGAGTTGTTTCAGGATAATTCATTTCATCTATAATGAGAACGAATGGAGTAAATTTGCAAGCACTGAAGACACAGAAATGGCACTGCCAATTACCCAGTGCCATCACAACATGCTTCTTCCCTCTGACAAAATAGTGAGTGAAATTACAATAAGCACAGTCTAGGGACATATAGCAACTACCAAAGAAGTAGTTTGCCTAATCTTGGTAATTATGTCCTAAGTGCATTCCTTCCAACATTTACATTTGGATTTAGACATTTTTTTTCCTCTGTGTTTTTGAATACTGTGAAAGAAAAATGCTGTGCTTCAGCCTAGAGGTATCTGAGTTTCACTGGGAAATCTTTTCAAAAAGTTCTAGAAACCTTGGAACTGTATCACTCATGGTGCATTCTAGGCAGAGATCAAGCTGAATCTCACTTGATCTTTTCTGAGATTGTGGACCTAGACTGCTGAGTTGTTTGAGTAGTATGGTTGGGAAGTCAACTGGTGGCTTATAAAGAGGTATTTCTGTAACCAAAGATCCAAATAAAATTTAGCTTCACAGACTTAACCACAATAGCACCATATTCCTTTGGGATGCTGATTCACTGTTCCTAGCAACCGGTCAGAGGGAGGGAAAACCCCACCAATTGTGACTCAGCAACATAGTTCTGACTTCTGACAAAAATCACATGTATTATTTTTCTAGTGCAAATAGACATGGCTTTTAAGAGACTTGTTATGTAGCCCTATCACAAGGACCAGTTGTGTGACTCAACCCAGGTTATGCCACATTTCTGATCCCAATGACCTTTATCTATGAAATGAATGAGTTTGAGACTAGCACAAACAATATATGATTCCCTTCCTTCATGTGAGAAGACATTCATTTTCAGAACACTTCCCTTCATTATACTCTAGGATAACATATTTGGGTGAAAGACTTTGCAGTTGACTTTTCAATATGCTGACGGTCTAGTCTTATTGCCCTAGGTAGTTCTCGATCATAAAATTGATAATGTGTGCCATAAAACTTTCATTGAACAAACATTCACTAAGTGCCAGTAAGTGCTAAGCACTGTGTTGAGTGCTGAGGGTAGAAGAAAAATATGATAAAGACCTTGCCCTAAAGACATTATAGAGAAAATAAAACATGAAATGATTCACTATTCCTTGTGTGTTTACTATGCACCAAGTTGTATATTTCCAATTAATAGATAAGCAGAGCAATTTGTATTCAAGTCTATATTTGACTACCTCCAAATTCTGTGTGTGGTCAACGATACACTACCACAACAGGCAAGAGGGTTTAGCAAATAATTATGCAGGCTCCTTTGCATTCCAAGCCCTGTTTATGTACATTCCTTGATGCCTCTAATATATAAGGCTCATCGCATCAAATTTCTTGAGCCAATCTTGGTCAATACAGACAGTTTACTCTAGGCCCTTGTCCCTTCCAATGGGTGTTTCAGAAATTAGTGATATTGCCTGTTAATCACACACTGTACAAAGTGTCACAGGAAATCCTCATTAATGCCCTCTCAACTCCCTTGCCTAGCAAGGTCCTGACCATTTGTTTTGCCCATGCCAACCCCCTCCTCTAAGAGTAGAACTGACTCTAAAAGCACAGTCATCATCTGGAGTTCATACTACAGCCCAGAACAAGCATCTATATGAAAAACAATACTGTCAATAATCAGCCAGAAGATATTACCTTCTTCAAACTTGATGCCTGTTCTCAGAATGCCAAAAATCATCCTGGCTTTTTGTCTAATGACTATTTTTCTTGGGGCTAACCATAAAGCTGGGCTTTTTCTTGGCCTCGGCCCTATTTGATTCTGAATTTCCTCCATTAGCCTCCATCCAGCTAAGGTCCTGAAAAATTCTCAACATTGCTTTCCTATTTAAGAATCGTGTCACTATTCAATTTACAGTAATTACATTAAACTGATAAACAGACCCTCTATCCAATATGTTTGGCTTAAATTAAATAAATACCTCTCACTTAAATAAGTATAATAAATTTACAACGTTTGTACATTTATCTTTATAGATTGAAACACAAATGACAACCTTTTGTTGAATAGCTTCTCTGGCTTTCTTCTACTTAGAATCAACACAGTAACTTTGATGACCACATCTTATGGATGCCAAACTCTTCTATGGCAAGTGTCTTTCTCTTTCTCTCTGTCATCTTATCTGTTTTGTGATCTCTATGGGCAATGGTTTCCATTACTCTGGAATTAGCTTGAAAATGTCTGTGTGACTAGGCAGTTGAAAACACCCTGTGTTTTATAGGGTTCCACGTTCTGATGGCTTAATTATACTTGATCTCTGGGAGGATGTACATTTTTAATTGAGGTGCAGATGCTACATTTGTAGGATCAATGAGTGGGTGTTCTATATGCTCCTATTTGAAAATAAGAACTAGCTTCCTTTTAATGCAATTATATTCAAAATATAAAATGCAGTTATTCTGTGAAGTTTCCTTATCATAGAAGAGAGAATACATTGTACAAAAAAAGCATATTTATTACAATTTTATGGAAATTGCTAGACTTGAAACAAAACATATTTTCTCCCCTTATAACATTTTTAAAAAGAGATTCATTTTAGGTGTGCTCAGTTAGATAATGATTATATTCACTAAAATTCCATAATTAAGG
This sequence comes from Balaenoptera ricei, assembly GCF_028023285.1. Taxonomy (NCBI): domain Eukaryota; kingdom Metazoa; phylum Chordata; class Mammalia; order Artiodactyla; family Balaenopteridae; genus Balaenoptera; species Balaenoptera ricei. The sequence goes on along the minus strand of NC_082644.1, from coordinate 60,850,136 downwards.
GTAACAACACCAGTCATAATAGGATATTGAAAATAATATATCACATTGCTGAAATGTAAAAATTTGCAAAGCTCCTTAGAACATGGGCCTTATAATACCTTAGATAGGAAGCCTATCGTTTACTAATTTTGTGACTTTAGTATAATCACAACCTCTCAGTTTCCTACCTACTTTATGGGTTGGCTTTAAGCTTCATCCTAGTTAATATAGGTAAAAAAGCACATTTTTGTTAATAACAAATGCTTAATAAATATCAATTTGTATTAGAACAGATTTTATCCACAAAGCAACTCTGTGAGACCACCACCAACAAAGAAGCTCACTGGGAAAAGAAAAGATCTATATATGGATGTAATCATCATAAGTAGTGGTGATCAATTAGTTCTATGGTGTTTTGAGAAGCACTAGTGATACATATTTTGCTGGAATAACAGATGATACATGAGAGTAATAAAGAAAACATTCGGGAAGAATGAGAATGAGAGTTACACCAATTTTTCTGAAAAACAAATATTTTCACCATATAGAATAACCATCTTAAAAGACTTGGTGATGTTAACGTATAGAAATGCAGCTGATTTTTGAACATTCATTTTGCCTCATGCAAGTATGCTGATTTCATTTATTACCTCTAACTTGTTTTTGGAGTCTTTATGGTTTTCTACATATAAGATCATGTCATCTGCAAAAAGAAATAATTTTACATCTTCCTTTCCAATTTGGGTGTCTTTTATTTCTTTTTCTTGCCTTATTGTTTTGGCTAGATTTCCAGTACTATGTTGAATACAAATGGCAAGACTGGGCATCCTTGCCTTGTTCCAGATCTTAGAGAAAACTTTTTTACCTTTTCACTATTTAGAGTGATGTTGTATGTGAGCTTTGCATATATGGTCTATATTGGGTTAAGGTAATTTCCTTCTGTAACTAATTTGTAGAGTTGTTTTTTTTTTAATCATAAAAGGGTATTGAGTTTTGCCAAAGGCTTTTTTATACATCTACATTCTGTTTTTACCCTACATTCTGTTAATGTTGTCTATCACCTTGATTGATTTGTGTACGTTGATCCATTCTTGCATTCCAGGCACAAATTCAATTTGGTCCTGGCGTATGATCATTTTAATAAGTTGTTGATTTCAGGTTTTCAATATTTCATTAGGATTTTTGTGTCTATGTTTATCAGGGATATTTCCTACAATTTTCTTGTGGTGACTTTCTCAGTTTTTTTTTATCACAGAGAAACTTTTGAAGTAGTCCCTCTTCCATTTTTTGGAAGACTTTAAGAAGGATTGAAATATATTAAAAGGAAAATTAAGGAAACAATATAATGTAAAATCGCAGCAAATAGAATAAAATACTTAGGAATAAATTTACCTAAGAGGTAAAAGGCTGATGAAAGAAATTATAGCAGACACAAATAAATAAAAAGACATCATATGTTAATGGATTAGAGTTATTAATATTGTTAAAATATCCATTCTACCCAGAGTGATCTACAGTTACAATGAAATCCATATAAAAATCCTAATGACATTTTTTACAGAAGCAGAAAAAATGATCCTCAAATTCATATAGAACACAAAGACTCTGAATGCCAAAGCAATTTTGAACAAGAAAACAAACCTGGAGGCATCACACTCCCTCATTTCAAAGTATATTAGAAAGCTACAATATGGAACTGGCATAAAAGAGATATATGGACAATGGAACAGCACATATAGAGAGCCCAGAAATAAACCCACACATATACAGTCAACTGATCTTTGACAAGGATGCCAGAATACACAATGGGGAAAGTTTATTCAATAAATAAATGTTTCTTCAATAAATTGTATTAGGAAAAACGGATATACACATGCAAAAGAACGAAATTGGACTCATCTCACACCATACACAAAAATCAACTCAAATGGATTAGAGACTTAAAAAGACCCCAAACCATAAAACTTCCAGAAGAAAACAGAGGGAAAGAGCTTCTGAATATTGGCCTTGCCAATGATTTTTTGGACACCAAAGCACAGGCAACAAAAGCAAAAGTAGGTAAATGGGACTAACTCAACCAAAAAGTTCCTACACAGCAAAGGAAATAATCAACAGAGTGAAAAGGGAACTTAGAGAATGGGAGAAATATTTGTAAACCATATTTCTGATAAAGTGTTAATAGAGATAAATATAGATATCACCTATAACTTAATAGCAAAAAACCAAATTACCAGTTGAAAAACAACAAAGGAGCTGGATATATATTTCTCCAAAGAAGACTTACAATTGGCTAACAGGTATATAACAAGGTGCTTAACATCACCAATTATCAGGGGGATGCAAATCGAAACCATAGTGAGATATTACTTCATACCCTTTATGACGGGTATTATGAAAAGAAAAAAAAATATTGGTGAGGATGTGGAGAAATGGGAACACTTGTATACGTTGGTGGGAATGTAAACTGCTGTAGCTATTATGGAAAGCAATATGCAGGTTTAACAAAAAACTAAAAATAGAACTACCATATGACTCAGCAATCCCGCTTCTGGGTATTTAGCCAAAGGAATTGCAATCAGGATCTGCACTCCCATGTTCACTGCAATATTATCCAAAATAGCCAAGATATGGAAGCAATCTAAATGTCCATTGATGGATGAATGAATAAAGTATGGTATACACATACAGTGGAATATTATTCAGGCTTAAAAAGGAAGAGAATTCTGCTATTTTCAACAACATGGATGAAACTAGAGAACATCGTGCTAAGTGAAATTAGCCAGACACAGTAGGCTTATTTCAAAATGTCACTTATGATATATAAAATACAACATACAAAATACCACTTATGTATCTAAATTAATCAAACTCTTAGAGTCAGAGAGTTGAATGGTAGTTGCCATGGGCTGGAAGGAGGGGGCATTGGAGAGGTATTCGTCAAAGATTTAAGGTTCAGCTATACAAAATGAATAAGTTCTAGAGATCTACTCCACAGCAGAGTGCCTCTAGTTAACAATAATTAACACTTTGCAAAGAGTGTAACTCTTAAGTGTCCTTATTATAAAATAATAATAATAATAATAAATAAGAGAGCTGGAAGAACCTTTTGGAGGCAGTAGATAGGTTTTGGCCATACATTATGGTGATGGTTTCACAGGTATATACATATCTCCAATCTCATATTGATACATTGCTTTAGTGCAGTTTTTGTATGTCGAAAAAAAAAAAGTTAAAAAAAAAAAACTCAACTTTCAACTGACGTTACTCTAATAAATTATCCCGGACTTGCTTCTTACAACACTCATTGGAATTGTCTCAGGTTTTTAACTTAATCTAATATTTTGTGACTTTATTCAGTTGACAACTGGTTGATTTCATGGATATATTAATTTAAATATCAAAATATTCAGAATGAGCATTAAATCCAATTGAATATAATTTATTAATTGAACAAGTCATGCATGAGAGAATAGATGGGTGAATGAATCCTTCAACAAATTATTACAGCATATTATTGAAACTTTTCTACGTATTTCTCTGCCTGCTTCTGTTATTTCTAGCTTTCTTATCACCTCATTACCACAATTTTTCACCTAAGTTGTGAACTTCACTTTATCACTGTATATTTTTTGTCCCTTATATTACTGAATCCACCAACTTAAGTTTTTCAGTATCACCTCTGTGCTGAAGACTCCCGAAGTTCTTTCCCAATCCTGATCTTTGTTGTTTTCCTGTTCGAAATCTCTAATTGTCTCCTAGGCAATCCCATTGGATATTCTCTTTTTCCCTCAAATAGTTCAAAGCTAAAATGGATTGATTACACTGCCTTTCACTTCTTTTGTGCAGAGCTGTGCAGAACACCAAAGTTGGCACCAGCAAAATAAAATGAGCAACACTTTTCTGTTATATACCCCACTTCAAAACTCAGTGCTTGTTTCCTGACAGCATCTGGGATCATCTAGTTCCTCACTACTAGCCAAGCCCAAGAGTGTCATCACATGGGGTCCTCCCTCTGACAGTACTTTATATCCACTGATCTCTTTCCCTGCTAGACAATGTAAAGGTCTGTAATTTCTCTCCATCACATATATCAGTATTCATCAGGACGGGCCACACGATAGAATTATGTGGAAGATTTAAACAGATACTGGTGTTTAAACTACATCCCCAAATATTCTTCTTTAATTGGTAAGAAGTAAGACTTGAGCATTTGAACTGTGATAAACTCCCTGGATGATTCTAACATGCATCCAGACTTTCCCATGACTGAATTACAAGAGAGAGTCTGGATTATTTTGTTTAATAACACATGTTGTCCAGATGCTGCTTCCTTCGCTCTCCAGACTCACCTTCCCTGTATACGTGGCACTTCAGCAGTATTGCACAACACTTGTCATTCCCTAAATATAGCATGTGATCTATTTCACAGTACTAAGGTGTTTCTCATGCTCTTGTCATATTTTTCTACTTCCAAGTCATCCTTCAAACCTCTGTTCACACATTGCCTCTCCCAGAAAGCATCTCTGGATGACAATATCCCTTCACATCTGCCTATGTCTTTACCTATGTTCATTTGTAATAAATTTGAGAATACAGAGTGGCATCTTCCTAAATTTTAATAAGTCAGACTCACACAGGTGTATCAGTCTTATATTCCCATCTGGTCACTAATGAAGGAGTTGGGCTGCTTACCTGAAGATGCAGTGAAAAGTTTGCTAAGGCTGACCAAACCAAGAGATCAGAGTAATCATTGCTATTCAATCCAATGGCCCTAAACTGTGCTAAATATGCCCTATTATTTTCCCATTTCTGGAGGTGGAGAGTGACAAAGAAGTGGATGGAGATTAAAACTAGATGGATCCTGCATTAAAATAGAGAAGGAGAATCAGAATAGAGTATCCCTTCATAGAAAGGTAAAAATGATGGGATAAGAAATATTCTAACAGAATTAAATCTTCCTTACCAGCTATGTCATCTGAGATTAAATTATTTAACTTTTTATTACCATATTTTGCAAAATTCTTTCCTGTGTTATTGTTTTAGACCGCAAGACTTTCTGCAACACTGGATTTTTTTTTTTTTTAATATTCTTTTGGTCATTATGGTTCTGTCCAAACAATACATGTAGAACAAGATCAAACAAACAAATCCAAGACTTTGTTATAATGGGTCCCTGATTCCATAGCCAAAGTCATAAACAGTGAGTTAGAAGCATCTCAACTTCACAAAGCCACCATTGATGTCATATATGTTATCGCCAGTGGCCTGAGTTTTTTTCTGAATTTTTGAATTTTTATTTATTTATTTTTATACAGCAGGTTCTTATTAGTTATCCATTTTACACATATTAGTGTATATATGTCAATCCCAGTCTCCCAATTCATCACACCACCACCACCACCCCCCTGCCACTTTCCCCCCTTGGTGCCCACATGATTGTTCTCTACATCTTGAAACACTGGATTTTATTCTTCATTATTCATTCACCCATTCCTCAAATTGTACTGTCTACTATTTATTGAGTGCCTACTAAATATTAGATAGCAATCAATTTAAATTCATTAACTCTACAAGATAAATGGATGTTTAATATAATCACACTGCCAGTAAAAAAATAATTTGATTTTAACATGTGTATCTTCATTATTTCTAAGTGATACAACCTCTAAACTTTCTCAAGCTATTTAGAGTAAGCATGTCACAGTAAGTATTTAGTAAAATCTTTTACCCATAAGACATATTGAAAGGACTAGGTGAGATTAAAAAACACAAGAACAAAACAAAACAATTATAGCAAAAGGAACAAAAATTCAGAAATTAACTTTCCCAAAAGTAGGCATAGAGTAAAGGGATTAGCTATGCACTCAGAAGAAAATAATAAAAGATATAAAGTTACCAATAAGGCAATACCTATTCATTGAGCACCTACAAAGTGTGTGCATGTATGTGTGATTATGTATACACTCACACATATATAAATATAGATACATATATTCACATATACTCATAAACATACGATAAATGAGTGTGTATATATACACAAAAATATATGCACATATATATTAGTATCACACACTGAGATATATGTATATGTGTACATATGTACAAATATGTATATATACACACACAGACAACACAAACACATAGATATGTTACAACAGCACCTGGCAAATAATAAGTTATATTAACATTAACCATTGTTGTCACTGTTGTTGCTAATATTGTTATTACATACTAGCCATTCTCTAAAACCTGAGGAGTTCATGAACTGATATGTGAAGGTAGAATTCTTATGACTGTTCAGTAGAGAAAGACTACAGGGATACAAGGATGGAAGTTGGAAAAATAATGAGGAGATAATTACAAGAAAACAGCTGTGATATGACAGTAATTTAACTATGTAGGTAGAGGAGAAGATGGTAGGAAATTATGGATTTTTAGACATATTTCAAAGGAAGAATCCACAGGTTTGCCTATGGACTGGGCAAAGAGTATTAAGGAAAGAGGAATGCCAAGGATCACTTCAAGAATGACAGTGATTAAAGAAGTACAGGTGAATATTGTCCAAATTCAGATGAAGAAAAAGTTTGCATCCAGCTAGAAATATATGAAATGCTACATCAATGAGATCATATTTTTGCTGGACCTTCTAAATCATTGTACGAGTAAATGTTTTATAGACATGAGGGTAAAATATAAATATATGTATGTTTTCATTTCTTTCTCTTAAACAATTTTACATTCTTCTAGACTCCCCAGTTGGTAACTGATGATACATACAATATCTGTTGCTTGTAGGACCTCCAATGTATGTACATGGGTCATGCATTGATCCAAAGTTTACAAGGAGCTGGAAAACTGGAAGGGACCAAATCCTTTGCCAATCCCTGTCACTATTGTTGTTATCACCAGTATTCATTATTACTCTAAGTTGTCTCTATGTGATAATCCACTGATATCTTTCAGAAACTATGGGGCAGGTCCCTTACAGAGAGACACTGTACAGAACATAGAGTCGCATAACTTTTGAGGAGATGCTTCTGAGAATGTTTCATATATTCTGCCACATGCAGAGTCCCCCCCACAACCAAAAACCACCAAACATCTTAGTCTCTAGAAATATCAGATCACTTAATGTGGCTCTATTTACTTGACATTTTCTTCAGCAACAGCAGCAACAAAAACAAAACAACAACAAAAACCCATTGAGTAAGGATGCTAAGTACTTGGAAATTTCTGGTTTTGATCCTAAAATACACAGACCAATAAATACCACCCATATTTCTTCTGCTTCCATGCAATGAACTAAAACTTAGGACCAATCTTAATTACTTCCTTAAAAAAGGAAATAGAAAAATATCAACAGCAGAAAAAATAAATCTCAATTTACTATTTCCATAAATTATCCTGATGTAGATTTTAATTTTTGGTATCTACAGACATTTTGAGAAGGTATTCAAGGTAACATTGCTAAAATAAATGATTATCCAGCAGTTAAGACTTCACTGTTGTAAAAGTGAAAGCAACTCTGCAACTCTGGGAATATCTTTGGTTTTTATCAACCTTTGCATGCAATATTAAACCTAATCCCCAGTTGGATGATGGAATGCAGGATATAATTTTTTTCTTCTGTTCCGTCACTTTTATTAGAGTATTGTCACATATGGAAGAAGAAGGAGAGCACCATAAAAATAGCTATTAAAGCTAAAGATATTCACAAAAAGACAAATAGAATTGAAATCATAGAGAATGTTACTACTCATCTAGGATTCCTCAGCTGCTATGTCTGATAAAAATAATTTCATCACAATCAAATTCAGAGAGAGACTACAGATTTACAATAACAGAATTATGCAAACTATATTTCACTCTTCAAATGTTCTACAATATCTAATATTAAAAGTAATAAGATGTAGTTTGATTACTTTTTAAAATTCTCAAACCTCAGCTATTTTAAAATCTGATTTTAACCTACATGTGCCATACGTCCTATGCTCCTTATGTAGATGACAAAATAATGAAACATTACCCAGTTTTTCAATATGTACATTAGGTTACAGGATTATAGGATGAAATATGGAATAGTTAACCTGGAAAAAAAGACAGAGTCCTGGTTTTGTTGTTTTTCCTTCTTTCTTTGTTCCAGAAGCCACTTGACAAGTCTACCAACACGCTAACCTTTCTTCTCTCTCCCTACAATTTCTAGTAATAGAGCAAATGTGCTACTTCCTATCAAAGATGAGCAATATGTTTGTGGGCTGGGAGGTTTGTACTTCCCCTTCAGCCTGATTAGCCTTGACTGCTTCGATCCGCACTTGAGTTTAGAATACATGTACAATCCTAAATCACTTTTCTTTCTGAAACACAATTAAAAAAGGGAGGTGGGTAGAACATTTGTGTGTGTGTGTGTGTGTGTGTGTGTGTGTACAACGAGTTAAGCTTATCAAAATTATATTTACAATCTCATGTAATCATTGCAAAAACACTGCCAATGGGAGTTCCAGGAGACCCTTAGGAAATCTTTGTTATTTGCAACATAACAATAATCCTTATTTCACCTTTAAAAATTGAGATTGTAGTAATTTATTCTCCATTTGCCCCTTAGATCCACGTTCAATTCTTCTTGATCCTATAACACACCTCAGGAGACTGTCTATGGGACATATCACTCAGACTCCATTGTCATTGGACTTCCCCTTGGGTTTGGCCACTGGAGGTACTGACAGGAGATCAAAGAGGGGGAAGAGAACCAACCTAGGAGGTATGTTTTTCCCGTCTTTCTTTCTCTGAAGGGGTTCTGACAGAGGTTGTGTCCCTTTATGAAACTAGATTCTGCATGAGAACTCCACTTGCCTGACCCCAGACCTTACCCAGTCTTCAATACCACCCTTACAAACATTTAATGTAGGTTCAGATATGATACTGCTAACACCACGTAGCCTCAAATCCTTAGCTGATTCTCATAACCTAGCCCACATGTCTGTCAAAGGTCCCTTTATCACAAAAAATAACTCTTAAAAATCACAGCTCAGTACACTATCTAATCCTTCTGTGGATTAGAGAGAAACAGTATTACAAGACTGAAGGTTTTACCCCAAAATAAAATACAATCAAGTTACAACAAAGGAAAAATATGAATTATTCTAAACAGAAAAATCAACAAACAAAACACCTTTATATTTCTGTATCCTCAGTCCAAAGAAATTATATGGGTCGACTATTTTGTGATACTTCTGTTAGAGGATGCCATCTTTCAATTACCCAAGTTAAAAAGAAAAATGTAATCAGATATTATCACTGTCAATCATATAGATGAGTGATTTTCAAATAGTAGGTTCTAATATTTAGTACACCATTAAATCAAAGTAATCAATCAAGACCAGCAATTTTTTAAGAGGTACAATAGATCAGACAAGTCAGAGATTTAATTAAAATAAAATGTAAATGATCATAATGAGTTGCACATAGTAAGGATCTTTTTTTCACGAATTTTGATTTATTAGAAACACACGTGTGTTTATGAATATGTCACAATGTAAAATATAGTTCTTACCATGAGTTACATTTTTAAAAGCTTGAAAATTTCTTTTATGAAATAGGGATCTGATCCATTCTTCCTTTGGAAGCATTTACAAGGTTGTGTCAACAGAAGTTGATTCTGTATGGATTACAATATATGTATGCCTTCTAAAATTGAAAGAGTCATCATTCTCCAGGATTTTGACACAAAATAAAGAAAACAGCTAAGAGTTGGGAGAGCACTGTGAGCTCATTTTTACTCAATGTATTTGAGCTCATTTTTACTCAATGTATTTTGTGTAGAATATAAATGAGGTTTTATTTAACCTCAAAGTTCTGAATCTCTTGCTCACTGCTTAATTGAAAATACGTACATACATATATATTTGTGCATATACTCCCTTTATAAATAGTGAGCAGAAGATTTAAGACCTGGAAAATAGAAAGAAAATTCCTCAGATCACAGGCAAGGATTACCTGTAAAGTGTAGGAAATATTATTCATGTTTGAGAGAAGAAGGAATTTAGGTTTAGTAGGATAAAGTAATACCTACACCAAAACAAAGCCAATTTTAATGGTATTGATGTTGAAGTGGACGTATAACCTACTGATTTATATTATAGGTCCTAGGGACTGACTTTCTGGGTTTATAGCCTTGCTTTGCCATGGTTTAGCTATGTCATCTTGCACAAGTTTTTAATATCTTAATTTGTCAGTTTTTTTTTTTCTTAAAATAGAGACAAAAATATTTAAGACTTGATTGTTCTGAGAATTATATAGTTAAATAAGTAAGTACTTAGTGCCATATACATCATAAGCATCCAATAAAGGCTAGCTACTATTCTTCCTAGTTTTCTCTTTCTTTTTACTCAGAGTTGCCATTTCTTGGTTCTTTCCTGTATGATAACATTGGCTTATAATGTTTAAAATCTACATATCTTTATGTATGACCATGGTAAGCTTAAATACAAGCTTATTATGTATATATTATCTTTCATTTCTTACATATTTGAAGGAGATTAAAAAGATAGTCTTGGGACTTCCCTGGTGGTCCAGTGGTTAAGACTCCACGCTCCCAATGCAGGAGACATAGGTTTGATCCCTGGTCGGGGAACTAAGATCCCACATGCCACATGCCACACAGCTCAGGTAAAACAAAAAAAAGATAGTCTTCTTGTTAACAAGAAAGATTGCATAATATTATATATAATATATGCTAACATACATACATATAAATAATACATAGCATATAGTTCATTTCTTTTTAATTTGAAGATTCTTGTGAGAGAATTGTAATACCCCATTTCTACAACAATATCAGGGAATATGGTAATTCTTTCAAGTAAGTTATTCAGAGAATTTTAAACTGTTCAATCAATTTTGATAGGAAACTTTAGAAAAATATACATAGTATATTGACCAGGCAGAATGATGTGGTTCAAATAGCAGTGTATTAGATATTGGACCTAATTTCAGTTCTAAGTTAGCAACTTGTTATGTCCCTCTGGTAAGTTACTTAACTACACTGGACCTCAAAATTCATCAATAGAATGGAACTGTGGAACTACATAATATATAAAGTACTTTTCTGTAGTTCTCTGACTCAGGATAATAATTATGAATATAATTTATTAGTACTATTCCAATATATTAATTCTCTCAGGAACTATTCAGAAGTACTGCTTTTTCCCTCACAATAAAAAACTTCATTCTTTGATTTTCTCTGTTTTGATGCAGTAAAATTTTTCTCTCTCTTTCCCCAGGGTATAAATATTTTCTATTACTTTTCACTGCCTCGTGATTGCATTTAGTTTCATCAAATAAAATACAGTGCAGTGATTAAGTGTAAGAGTGTAATACCACTAATATCATTTCTTTTACTTACTAGTTACATAACTTTGGGCAAACTGCCTGAACCACTTAAGTCTTAGTTTTTCTTTTTTATACAAAAGAGATATTAAAAACAGTAATTATTTCACTTTTTGAGAAATGATTGATTATCCAACACATCACTGACTGAACTCTAGCCATAGACAAGCATTGTTCTATATGCTCCTGGGTTGCAGAATATGCATGACAAACTTAATGCCCTCATGAATGGAACCCTGCTTTTAGGGAAAGAAAAAACAAACAAAAACGAATATAGTGTCAGAAGGCTGTAAATAAGGTGAAAATATAAAGTAGTGTAAACATTTAGAAAGTGATGGGCAGAAAGTCAGAGTGTGATGGGAACTATTTTAGATTGGTTAATTAACGTAAACTGATATATACTCCAAAGTCTCAATGGCTTAACATTGTTTAAATTTACATGCTGCTCGTGTCTTAGTCCCATTTGGGTTAGAATTTTCTCATAGACATCTCTGTATTAAGTCTGACTCAGATATTCAGGTTCTCTTCATACTGAGGCAACATCTGCCTTTGTTTTTGCAGTTGGGGAAGGGATGGTGGAAAATTCATGGAAAGTGTTTTTCAGCCACTCGGTATGTGGCATGCTTGATTTCTGACCACATCATATTTGTTAGAACCCAGTCACATGACCCCAACTTAATTATAAAAGAGACTGTGAAATTACCCTACTCTTGTACCCATTACACACTCAAGAAGTGAACCTAGATTTGATGAACACTGAGTGGGACTCTTAGCCACTCCTAATGGAGAGTACTATACAGGCCTTTCTGAAGGCATTTGGATAGAAACACCCAATTTCCAGCTTTGCTAACATTGCAAGAATTTGGCCTCTGAATAAGTGAATATACTTTTAGTTAAGTTTTTTGAGGGAATGTAGAGTCAATGCTAGGAAAAAAAATGCCAATGATTTATTACTTGTCCTTCACTCTGTGGCCTGGCTCTGATCATTTAAGACTTCATACTTGATAGAAAAATTGTCAATGACTGGTCTATTATGATTGAGGTAAATTAATTGGTTTTGCAGTGACTCTTACTGCTTGATCCCCAAACTGTGTATCCCTTTTCCTGTACCCCAGAACCTAAGTATACCTCATTCTATTCCTCCAGTAATCAATCACTAATTCTTGGATTTCACTGGTTGCATTATATTTTAATCAGATATGTATTTTTGAATGAACTTAAACATTAGTAAATATCATATTAATATCAACAAATAATTCATAGAATTAAATTCAAATTTCATCTTCAGAAAAGATAATTTTCTAGAAATTAAGTGTTCATATATATGTGTGTATGTGTGCACACATCATACACACACACACACACAAAACGTAAGTTTAAGTGCACTTAAGTTCAAGACTGTGTCTATCATTTTTTCTCAATAAAATTACTCAACTGGAAAAGATCCATTTGTTTCCAAGAGAGAAATTTTGTAAGTAGAAGCCTATTGCTTGAAGTAGTTCCCTATGGGACTACTATCATCTGGCAAAGAAGTATGCACATCAAAGTAGACAGAAAACAGCACCACTTAAAAAGTAATTTTCTCTGAGGGTTTTCTTCCCGGTATCCTGCCAACAACAATCTTTAAACCCTTAGCTTGCTACACAGAGAAAGTCTCCCAGCACTCGTCCCAGATTAGCGATGCCCAGGTTTATGCTTCTAGTTCTGAATAAAATACATACTAATATTTAGGGGAACCAACATAGAAACAAAAACTCTTAACTTTATAACAGACAAGTAACTGGGTTATTTCTTTTCCTACATTAACCACAGATTTCTTCTGAAAATAAAATATGCACACCATTTTGGGATAAGGAGGCAAATCTAATCATTTACCAAAGTAAAGAATTCATGCTGATGACTCTAAGATTATGTAGAATTTAAGTTTATCTAGGTATAAAAGTAAAATAATAATAATGGGGAATGACAATACAAAGACAGTAATGACAAATATACTAGCAACTCAATTTGTAATTACCGTGTGCCAGAAATGGTGCAAAGCATTCTCATGAGTTATTTACTTAAATCAGATAACAATTCTGAGATAGGTGTCATAACTAACTTCATTTTACAGATATGAAATGTGAGGCTCAAGACTTTAAATCATTTTTGCAAGATGGCAAAGTAGTAGAGATGTTTGATGCCACAACATTTGCTCTCTATCTCTCTGTCAACCCCCTTTTATTCAAAAAGACGGATGATGTATTCAGAATCCTTTCATCTCCATCCACTTTGTATTTTCTCTTCTTATTGTGCCTTCATTCTTTCCTTCATCTTGCCATATATATTTTCACCCACTCAACCTGCTTAAACCTCTTCTATTGTTAACGAGTTTTCTTTGCTTAAAATCAAGTTTCATTTCTCCCTAGGGACTATACAAGAAATTCAATAACCCTACACATAGTGGTCAAGTCTTCTATAAACTAGTTTTAATCTTATATTTAAAACTCAGGGAATAGTGTACTTTGTTGAAAGAGCAAGGTTTAGTGGTAAGATTCTCTCGAACATAACTCATACCTCTAATATATGCCGCACACTGCTTAAATTTTTAAAGTATCTATTTTCTCACATTTGAACTTTGTATTACATTGTACATTGTGATTTTATTAGGAACAAATGTGATGTAATATATAAAATACAAGGTATAGAGTAATTATTTAATTTTTCTCTGGGTATTGTTCTTATTTTGATCCTGTAGGTTCCTATCTTGATCCCCTTCTCCAGCTAAAATACACTACTTGTCATTTGCCGTTTCACAGCTATACAATGTCTTATTTGCCTTAACACTTTCCTGCATCCATTACTACTAAATAGACTTTTCCCGCAATTTTATTCTCGGAAAAAAGAAATATATTTAAGGGCCAGTTAAAAAATCATCTCCTGACAAATGTGCTGAAATAAGAAAACAACTTCTTCTAAGACAAAATAAATATATCTACAAACAAAAAGGTTGAAGAAAATGATCTCTACTGGAAGCACAGACCTACTGGAAGGAAGGAAGAGCACTATGAAAGTGTAAGTATGGATGGCAGACAAAAATGAAGCAGTGACATAGGCAAATCCATCAAACGATGGCAGTACTTTAGACTAAACCACCAAAAAATATAAAGCAGTGGCTTGGACTATGACGTTCACATGGATTAGTATGATAGTATTACTCGGGCATTTGTAACTGAGCAAATTCTGTCCTGATTTGTGTGTGTGTGTGTGTGTGTCTGTCTGTCTGTCTGTCTGTCTTATTGGAGTATTTCTCCTCTCTTTTTTTTTTTTAATTTTTTTTCATTTTGGCCTTTCAGCTTTTGGGATCTTAGTTCCCCGACCAGGGACTGAACCCAGGCCACACTAGTGAAAGTTCTGGATCCTAACCACTAGACCACCAGGGAACTCCCATCTCTACTCTTTTATAAACTTGAATAAGAGAGCTGTGAATATTATAATTCATTATATTTGTATAAATAGTTATATTTACTATGAGGGAACTAAATTTGAATGTTAAGCTTTTTAATATCATAATTTAAATACTTATGTAAAGCTTTTAAACCTGTCCCCTTCTGTTGGGAATATTATATATTTTAAATTTGCATGATACATCTCAAACAAAAAAACCAAGAATTGAAAGAAAAGAAAAGATTATCATAATATTCAGGATATTGTTTAACTCAGTAAAGAAAGCAGCAGGGCGGGACACAGAAAAGAAACATGGTGGACTGAGCAGTAAGTACTGAATCTTAACCTCACTTTTTTTTTTTGTCTTGTTTTTTGTTTTTCTATATTTAAAAAAAAAATTATTGGAGTATAGTTGCTTTACAACGTTGTGTTAGTTTCTGCTGTAAAGCAAAATGAATCAGTTATATGTATACATATATCCCGTTTTTCAGATTTCCTTCCCATTTAGGTTAACACAGAGCACTGAGTAGAGTTCCCTGTGCTACACAGTAGGTTCTCATTAGTTATCTATTTTATACATAGTAATATATATATGTCAATCCCAATCTCCCAATTCATCCCACCTCTGACTCCCACCCTTGGTATCCATAAGTTTGTTCTATACATCTATGTCTCTATTTCTGCTTTGCAAATAAGATTATCTGTACCATTTTTTCTAGATTCCACATATAAGCGATATTGTACGATATTTGTTTTTCTCATTCTGACTTACTTCACTCTGTATGACAGTCTCTAGGTCTATCCACGTCTCTACAAATGGCACTATTTCTTAATCTCACTTTTAAGATGGGTAGTGGGTTTCCCAATTTGCATGTCATTATTCATCAAAATTTGCATAGTTCTTTATGCATACCAATCTTTCCTTAATAAAAATTTTAAGAAAAGAGAGATAATGAAATGAGATATTTTGATTTATTATTCCTAATCAAATAATTAAAGGAAAGTTTTGTAGAAGGAAAACCTGTTTCATTTCCTATTCCATGATCATTGTGGGTCTGCTGTGAGCCAGGAATTGCCCATGTTGTCAGATACCAAACAGCATGTAGGACATCTGTGGCATGTATATGATTGTGATCTAAAGTCACCAAAATGTTTTATAAAAATAATCATTCTGTTATTTTTAATGTAGGACATTTAAAAAGTACTTTCTAGTTGTACTGTATCCTTATAAATAAAATAGACGGCTTAGAATAATTTCCCACACACACAAATAATCACCTCCTGCAAGGAGTCTTCCCTGATCTTCCTAAGGAAACTTACCTCTCCAAATTCCAAATCTGATAACTTTATTATTTCTAGTATATTCTGCTTTGTAAGTTAGTTAATGGTTACTTTTTAGTCTATATAAAAGAAATAGGCTTTTCTTGCCTACTGCATTGGAAACTCCAGGGCGGGAACCACATCTGAGATGTATCATGCCCTCTCATGCCTATCACGGTGACTTCTATGTAGCAGAAACTCAATAATCATTACTTATAGGTAATTCACATATCTCCTTATTCATTTAACATTGTTTTGAACTTACAGCACATTATGCACTAAATACAGTATAGATTTACCTACCAAGATAACATATAGTATAGTAACTCTATCTTTTATGCACTTAATAAATTTGTCTTTATATTGATATT
This sequence comes from Balaenoptera ricei, assembly GCF_028023285.1. NCBI lineage: Eukaryota > Metazoa > Chordata > Mammalia > Artiodactyla > Balaenopteridae > Balaenoptera > Balaenoptera ricei. The sequence continues at coordinate 60,833,652 of NC_082644.1, read as the reverse complement.
AATGCATCTTTTGATGATTCCTTCTTTGAATCCTAATTTACCAACTTAAAAGGATGGCTTGAAGATAGAGAGAAGATGGCGGAAGAGTAAGACGCGGAGATCACCTTCCTTCCCACAGATACATTAGAAATACATCTACACGTGGAACTGCTCCTACAAAACACCCACTGAACGCTGGCAAAAACGTCAGACCTCCCAAAAGGCAAGAAACTCCCCACGTACTTGGGTAGGGCAAAAGAAAAAAGAAAAAACAGATAAAATAGGGACGGTACCTGCACCAGTGGGGGGAGCCGTGAAGGAGGAAAGGTTTCCACGCACTAGGAAGCCCCTTCGTGGGCGGAGACTGCGGGAAGCAGAGGGGGGAGCTTCGGAGCCACGGAGGAGAGCGCAGCCACAGGGGTGCGGAGGGCAAAGCAGAGAGATTCCCGCACAGAGGCTTGGCGCCGAGCAGCACTCACCAGCCCGAGAGGTTTGTCTGCTCAGCCGCCGGGGTGGGCGGGGCCGGGAGCTGAGGCTTGGGTTTCGGTTGGATCACAGGGAGAGGACTGGGGATGGCGGCATGAACAAAGCCTGAAGGGGTTAGCGCACCACAGCTAGCTGGGAGGGAGTCCGGGAAAAAGTCTGCAGCTGCCGAAGAGGCAAAAGACTTTTTCTTGCCTCTTTGTTTCGCGGCTAGCAAGGAGAGGGGATTCAGAGCGCCGCCTAAACGAACTCCAGAGACGGGCGCGAGCCATGGCGATCAGCGCGGATCCCAGAGGCGGGCGCGAGCCGCGGCTAACAGCGCGGACCCCAGAGAAGGGCATGAGACGCTAAGGCTGCTGCTGCCACCACCAAAAAGCCTGTGTGCGAGCACAGGTCACTCTCCACACCTCCCCTCACGGGAGCCAGTGCAGCCCGCCACGGCCAGGGTCCCGTGATCCAGGGACAACTTCCCCGGGAGAACGCACGGCACGCCTCACGCTGGTGCAACATCATGCCGGCCTCTGCCGCCGCACGCTCGCCCCGCCTCCTCAGTACACCTCCCTCCCCGCGGCCTGGGTGAGCCAGAGCCCCCGTAGCAGCTGCTCATTTAACCCCGTCTGTCTGGGCGGGGAAAAGACGCCCTCAGGAGACCTACATGCAGAGGCGGGTCTAAATCCAAAGCTGAACCCCAGGAGCTGTGCGAACAAAGAAAAGAAAGGGAAATCTCTCCCAGCAGCCTCAGAAGCAGCGGATTAAAACTCCACAAACAACTTCATGTGCCTGCATCTGTTGAATACCTGAATAGACAGCGAATCATCCCAAATTCAGGAGGTGGACTTTGGGAGCAGGATATATTAATTTTTCCCCTTTTCCTTTTTTTGTGAGTGTATATGTATATGCTTCTGGGTGAGATTTTGTCTGTATAGCTTTGCTTTAAAATAGCTTTATTTTACTTCACTATATTATATCCTCTTTCTTCCTTTCTTTTTATTTTTTCTCCCTTTTACTCTGAGCCGTGTGGATGAAAGGCTCTTGGTGCTCCAGCCAGGCATCAGGGCCGTGCCTCTGAGGTGGGAGAGCCAACTTCAGGACACTGGTCCACAAGAGACCTCCCAGCTCCACGTAATACCAAACGGCGAAAATCTCTCAGAGATCTCCATCTCAACATCAAGACCCAGCTTCACTCAATGACCAGCAAGCTACAGTGCTGGACACCCTATGCCAAACAACTAGCAAGACAGGAACACAGCCCCATAAATTAGCAGAGAGGCTGCTTAAAATCATAATAAGGCCACAGACACCCCAAAATACACCACCAGACGTGGACGTGCCCACCACAAAGACAAGATCCAGCCTCATCCACCAGAACACAGGCACTAGTTCTCTCCACCAGGAAGCCTACACAACCCACTGAACCAACCTTAGCCACTGGGGACAGATACCAAAAACAATGGGAACTACGAACCTGCAGCCTGTGAAAAGGAGACCCCAAACACAGTAAGATAAGCAAAATGAGAAGACAGAAAAACACACAGCAGATGAAGGAGCAGGGTCAAAACACACCAGACCTAACAAATGAAGAGTAAGTAGGTAGTCTACCTGAAAAAGAATTCAGAATCATGATAGTAAAGATGATCCAAAATCTTGGAAACAGAATAGACAAAATGCAAGAAACATTTAACAAGGACCTAGAAAAACTAAAGAGGAACCAAGCAACGATGAACAACACAATAAATGAAATTAAGAATACTCTAGAAGGGATCAATAGCAGAATAACTGAGGCAGAAGAAAGGATAAGTGACCTGGAAGATAAAATGGTGGAAATAACTACTGCACAACAGGATAAAGAAAAAAGAATGAAAAGAACTGAGAACAGTCTCAGAGACCTCTGGGACAACATAAAACGCACCAACATTCGAATTATAGGGGTCCCAGAAGAAGAAGAGAAAAAGAAAGGGACTGAGAAAATATTTGAAGAGATTATAGTTGAAAACTTCCCTAATATGGGAAAGGAAATAGTTAATCAAGTCCTGGAAGCACAGAGAGTCCCATATAGGATAAACCCAAGGAGAAACACGCCAAGACACATATTAATCAAACTGTCAAAACTTAAATATAAGGAAAACATATTAAAGGCAGCAAGGGAAAAAAAACAAATAACACACAAGGGAATCCCCATAAGGTTAACATCTGATCTTTCAGCAGAAACTCTGCAAGCCAGAAGGGAGTGGCAGGATATACTTAAAGTGATAAAGGAGAAGAACCTACAACCAAGATTACTCTACCCAGCAAGGATCTCATTCAAATGTGATGGAGAAATTAAAACCTTTACAGACAAGCAAAAGCTGAGAGAGTTCAGCACCACCAAACCAGCTTTACAACAAATGCTAAAGGAACTTCTCTAGGCAAGAAACACAAGAGAAGGAAAACACCTACAATAACAAACCCAAAACATTTAAGAAAATGGGAATAGGAACATACATATCGATAATTACCTTGGATGTAAATGGATTAAATGCTCCCACCAAAAGACACAGGCTGGCTGAATGGATACAAAAACAAGACCCATATATATGCTGTCTACAAGAGACCCACTTCAGACCTAGAGACACATACAGACTGAAAGTGAGGGGATGGAAAAAGATATTCCATGCAAATGGAAATCAAAAGAAAGCTGGAGTAGCAATTCTCATATCAGACAAAATAGACTTGAAAATAAAGACTATTACAAGAGACAAAGAAGGACACTATATAATGATCAAGGGATCGATCCAAGAGGAAGGTATAACCATTGTAAATATTTATGCACCCAACATAGGAGCACCTCAATACATAAGGCAAGTACTAACAGCCATAAAAGGGGAAATCAACAGCAACACAATCATAGTAGGGGACTTTAACACCCCACTTTCACCAATGGACAGATCATCCAAAATGAAAATAAATAAGGAAACACAAGCTTTAAATGATACATTAAACAAGATGGACTTAATTGATATTTATAGGACATTCTACCCAAAAACAACAGAATACACATTTTTCTCAAGTGCTCATGGAACATTCTCCAGGATAGATCATATCTTGGGTCACAAATCAAACCTTGGTAAATTTAAGAAAATTGAAATCGTATCAAGTATCTTTTCCGACCACAACGCTATGAGACTAGATATCAATTACAGGAAAAGATCTGTAAAAAATACAAACACATGGAGGCTACACAATACACTACTTAATAACGAAGTGATCACTGAAGAAATCAAAGGGGAAATCAAAAAATACCTAGAAACAAATGATAATGGAGACACGACGACCCAAAACCTATGGGACGCAGCAAAAGCAGTGCTAAGAGGGAAGTTTATAGCAATACAAGCCTACCTCAAGAAACAGGAAACATCTCAAATAAACAACCTAACCTTGCACCTGAAGCACTTAGAGAAAGAAGAACAAAAAACCCACAAAGCTAGCAGAAGGATAGAAATCATAAAGATCAGATCAGAAATAAATGAAAAAGAAATGAAAGAAACAATAGCAAAAATCAATGAAACTAAAAGCTAGTTCTTTGGGAAGATAAACAAAATTGATAAACCATTAGCCAGACTCATCAAGAGAAAAAGGGAGAAAACTCAAATCAATAGAATTAGAAATGAAAAAGGAGAAGTAACCACTGACACTGCAGAAATACAAAAGATCATGAGAGATTACTACAAGCAAATCTATGCCAATAAAATGGACAACCTGGAAGAAATGGACAGATTCTTAGAAATGCACAACCTGCCGAGACTGAACCAGGAAGAAATAGAAAATATGAACAGACCAATCACAAGCACTGAAATTGAAACTGTGATTAAAAACCTTCCAACAAACAAAAGCCCAGGACCAGATGGCTTCACAGGTGAATTCTATCAAACATTTAGAGAAGAGCTAACACCTATCCTTCTCAAACTCTTCCAAAATATTGCAGAGGGAGGAACACTCCCAAACTCATTCTACGAGGCCACCATCACCCTGATACCAAAACCAGACAAAGATGTCACAAAGAAAGAAAACTACAGGCCAATATCACTGATGAACATAGATGCAAAAATCCTCAACAAAATACTAGCAAACAGAATCCAACAGCACATTAAAAGGATCATACACCATGATCAAGTGGGGTTTATCCCAGGAATGCAAGGATTCTTCAATATACGCAAATCAATCAACGTGATACACCATATTAACAAATTGAAGGAGAAAAACCATATGATCATCTCAATAGATGCAGAGAAAGCTTTCGACAAAATTCAACACCCATTTATGATAAAAGCCCTGCAGAAAGTAGGCATAGAGGGAACTTTCCTCAACATAATAAAGGCCATATATGACAAACCCACAGCCAACATTGTCCTCAATGGTGAAAACCTGAAACCATTTCCACTAAGATCAGGAACAAGACAAGGTTGCCCACTCTCACCACTATTATTCAACATAGTTTTGGAAGTGTTAGCCACAGCAATCAGAGAAGACAAAGAAATAAAAGGAATCCAAATCGGAAAAGAAGAAGTAAAGCTGTCACTGTTTGCAGATGACATGATACTATACATAGAGAATCCTAAAGATGCTACCAGAAAACTACTAGAGCTATTCAATGAATTTGGTAAAGTAGCAGGATACAAAATTAATGCACAGAAATCTCTTGCATTTCTATACACTAATGACGAAAAATCTGAAAGTGAAATTAAGAAAACACTCCCGTTTACCATTGCAACAAAAAGAATAAAATATCTAGGAATAAACCTACCTAAGGAGACAAAAGACCTGTATGCAGAAAATTATAAGACACTGATGAAAGAAATTAAAGATGATACAAATAGATGGAGAGATATACCATGTTCTTGGATTGGAAGAATCAACATTGTGAAAATGACTCTACTACCCAAAGCAATCTACAGATTCAATGCAATCCCTATCAAACTACCACTGGCATTTTTCACAGAACTAGAACAAAAAATTTCACAATTTGTATGGAAACACAAAAGACCCCGAATAGCCAAAGCAATCTTGAGAACGAAAAATGGAGCTGGAGGAACCAGGCTCCCTGACTTCAGACTATATTACAAAGCTACAGTAATCAAGACAATTTGGTACTGGCACAAAAACAGAAATATAGATCAATGGAACAGGATAGAAAGCCCAGAGATAAACCCACACACATATGGTCACCTTATCTTTGATAAAGGAGGCAAGCATATACAGTGGAAAAAAGACAGCCTCTTCAATAAATGGTGCTGGGAAAATTGGGCAGATACATGTAGAAGTATGAAATTAGAACACTCCCTGACACCATGCACAAAAATAAACTCAAAATGGATTAAAGACCTAAGTGTAAGGCCAGACACTATCAAACTCTTAGAGGAAAACTTAGGCAGAACACTCTATGACATACATCACAGCAAGATCCTTTTTGACCCAGCTCCTAGAGAAATGGAAATAAAAACACAAATAAACAAATGGGACCTAATGAAACTTAAAAGCTTTTGCACAGCAAAGGAAACCATAAACAAGACCAAAAGACAACCATCAGAATGGGAGAAAATATTTGCAAATGAAGCAACTGACAAAGGATTAATCTCCAAGATTTATAAGCACCTCATGCAGCTCAATAACAAAAAAACGAACAACCCAATCCAAAAATGGGCAGAAGACCTAAATAGACATTTCTCCAAAGAAGATATACAGATGGCCTACAGACACATGAAAGAATGCTCAACATCATTAATCATTAGAGAAATGCAAATCAAAACTACAATGAGATATCATCTCACACCGGTCAGAATGGCCATCATCAAAAAATCTAGAAACAATAAATGCTGGAGAGGGTGTGGAGTAAAGGGAACACTCTTGCACTGTTGGTGGGAATGTAAATTGATACAGCCACTATGGAGAACAGTATGGAGGTTCCTTAAAAAACTAAAAGTAGAACTACCATACGACCCAGCAATCCCACTACTGGGCATATACCCTGAGAAAACCATAGTTCAAAAAGAGTCATGTACCAAAATGTTCATTGCAGCTCTATTTACAATAGCCAGGACATGGAAGCAACCTAAGTGTCCCTCATCGGATGAATGGATAAAGAAGATGTGGCACATATATACAATGGAATATTACTCAGCCATAAAGAAATGAAATGGAGGTATTTGTAATGAGGTGGATGGAGTTAGAGTCCATCATACAGAGTGAAGTAAATCAGAAAGAGAAAAACAAATACAGTATGGTAACACATATATATGGAATCTAAGGAAAAAAAAAAAAAGGCCATGAAGAACCTAGTGGCAAGACGGGAATAAAGACACAGACCTACTAAAGAATGGACTTGAGGATATGGGGAGGGGGAGGGGGGAGATGTGACAGGGTGAGAGAGTGTCATGGACGTATATACACTACCAAATGTAAAATAGATAGCTAGTGGGAAGCACCCGCATAGCACAGGGATATCAGCTCGGTGCTTTGTGACCACCTCGAGTGGTGGGATGGGGAGGGTGGGAGGGAGGGAGATGCAAGAGGGAAGAGATATGGGAACATATGTATAACTGATTCACTTTGTTATAAAGCAGAAACTAACACACCATTGTAAAGCAATTATACTTCAATAAAGATGTTTAAAAAAAAAAAAAAGGATGGCTTAACCTCCATCCACCATCTTCTGCCCTCTACTTCCTAAGTACTGTGCCATCCTCCTCACTGTTTCCTCCAGATAATTATCATTATTGTCTACTCCTTTCTGATATTGCCACTTTTGTAGACTATGCATCTTTAAACTTTGGCTTGTCACCTAGTGCAGAAATTCTACCAAGCTGAAAAATAAAACCTTTTATCAGCTCTGTAACAATACTTGCAGTTATTTCCCAGATGTTTGGTTGGTCATATTAGTCAAAATGGGTTTATAACTATTAGAAATCACTGTGCAGTTTATTTGGGTTCAATTTTGTTTTGTGTCTGTCTGAGTACTCTCCACCCTATAGGACTCAGAAGAGTAAGGAGGAAATGACAACTAATGATGCAGCTCCTACTGTGTTGCACTAGGAATGGCATTACATAGAAGAAATCAACCACTGTACAATTCTTGTAGTTAACTATCTTCAGTTAAGTAGAGTTTTAATTTAAATGAAGCTTAGCTAATTTTAAGTGTTAAGCAATTTTACATTAAAGTATTCATGAGTGAGAAAAGAATTTTATCCTCCTACTTTAAGGATGACATGGCTTCCACACCATGAACTCAGAGTTTCTACACTTCCCTGACTGTGTTAAACTCCGGCTTAGTGCATCACCTGGAAAAAAGTGTGATTTTATTACATGCTAGAACTATGACCTTAAAAATGGAATATTATTTAACCTCTCTTAGTCTTAGTTCTCTCACCTTAAAATGAGGAATAAAATTTATCTTTCCTTGTCTTGAAAGTTTGGTTGTGAGGCATAAGTATGATAAACATCGAAGTTGTATAATAAATTACAAGTGTTTTGTACTTCTTATTATTACAAATGAGAACTCAACATCACTATGAATTTTGAGCTTGACATAATCATTGTCTTAGCACAAATATCTTTCTGGTCACTTCAATTACCTCACCTCCTCTTTTACACACTGTGAGCCTGTTCTTCAACTACATGAGGGCTACATTCATTTCCAATCATAACAACAAATGTTTTCAAACACCCTGTGTGGACAGAAGCTCCAAAGATGTTACCATATCTTTTTGACATTGACAAGCCACGTTTCTGGTATCATCTCTTTAATTCCTCAGTAGACCTTGCAAAGCAGCTCCTTCAAACCTTGTTATCTCCATTCAAATCTTTATTTCTAAATTTCTGAGTTAACTGAGAAACTTGAAAACAGATAGCCTAGTTGATCCACATTTACCTTGTTTTCCATATCAGTACATATTTATTCTATTTCTTCTAATGCAGCATTTCCTAAGCTGTGTTATAAAAATGACTAGTCCCACAAGAATCTCCAAGGGAAAAAAGTCACAGGTGTATTTTATTTGATTATTTGTCTCTATTTAACACTGTTTTCCGTTCTATTTTTCATGAAAATCATTTCTATTTTTTAGTATCTGTCTCATCATTCTCTCCTAATTCTCTTCCTATTCTTTTAGCCCATCCATTTCAAATTCATTGCAAAATATTTTTCCCTCATTTTTCTTCTTAAGCAGGTCTTTCACTGGTTACTTTGGTTTCCCCTCTTTTTCCCACGCTCTACAACTTATTCCTTTCATTTTATCTGTGCCTTTAACTACTACACAGATATCATAAACTACACACACACATATTGCTGACTCGGCATCTCTACTCTAAGCCCCTACTCTATGCAAAAAAGAAAAAAGAAAAGAATTCAATGAAAACTCAACTCTACACTACAACTCCAAAATCTACCTAACCTTTTGAAGTATTTTGTTTTTTCACTGAGTTATTCAAGGAAACTAGCATAATACTAAGTATAAACTTTGCATGTAATTAATAGATGTTTACTTTTTAATGGTATTTAAATCTATCTGAAATTAGTGTGTGCCCCTAAAGCTATGTTAAGGCACATAAAAAGATAGGGCAGAATTAGGAAACCTAATCCCTGTCACTATACAGTTCTTCTAAAGCCTAGAACATTCAACTAACATGATGTCTACAAGTACTTTCTTCAAAAGTTTAACTGTAGACTCTTTTGATGAATGAGGACTGAAGAAATCAGTTTAACTAGAAGAAACTTTACTTTCCCTCATTTCTACTGTGCTAAGTAAAACCATCTGAAATCCTTTCAAAAATATTCCTGCAAATATGCCACTTTTTAAAAACTTAATATAGTTGCTACACACAAGGCCACATTCTTGACTTAGATTTACTTATTTCGATGCATTATTTTTTAACCTCAGCCAGCATTTCTGAGCATACAGATACTGGCTAGTGAACAGCCTGATCTCATGCATCAGCAACAAAATATTTAGCTATACTTTATTAGAGATGAGGGTGTAAAGGGTGAAAAGAACACAGTGTGAGTCACACATCTGGATTGAATTTGTCACACTAAACTGCAAATAAATAAATTTGCAAACTGCACAAGTTTTTATGGAAGATACTGATGGAGAACAAATATGAAATGTGAAGTGTTTTAACTCTCTTTTCTGGCTCTAAGGCTAATTTAAAGCCAAAAATAGTTTAAAATGAAATAGAGAAATAATAAAAAATCAAAGACCTACGATTTAATGTAGACCTAAGGCACATCTTAATGCACTCCTCTTTGTTCTTTAGATGAGGATTCTCAAAACTGTCTGTTTGCCCTGAAACTACTCTCCATAAAACTGAACACTCCCCCATCAAGTGATGGGGGATTTCCATGAAATATAAACCATAATAGACCTATATATAATTTGGTGTTCATTTTTTGAACATTTCTCAAATCAAATTAAAAAAAAAATCTACTTTCATAGTGCATCTTTTTATAGTCTTCATTTGTTCAGGTTCTATGAAAATTTTGAATTAGAATTTGGCTTTAATGTGTTTGGCTTCTAAATGTATAGTCTGAGATATCATTTCTTTCCCTGTGGTTTCCTGATATTCTTTTAGTGAATTATTTTAAAGTTTTTTTTGGCTAATTTTTGTGTAATTTAAACTCATATTATCATATTATCTGAACTTAAACACATAGTCTCTATGTACAGAATTCCTTGTGGAATAAATTCTCAGTCACAGATGCCTGTACTTAGATATCTTTCAGAAATTGATAATGTATTATTCATTAGAGCATAAATTAAATTTCATTTAAAATAAATGATTAAAAACTATTAAATCTAGAATATATTGGCAAGGCAGTATAATTTTAGTGGGAGGGTCATCATATTTGAAACCCAAAATAAACTACTTTCCAACTGGAGCCACAATATTCATTTTGTAATTTTGACGAATTTATTTAGCTTCTTGGTTTCATTTCACTTATGTGTAAAAAGCACAATATAAAAACCTAACTCTCTATGAGGAGTGATGTTCTAATGAATGTATGAATGTGAGGACAATATTCTGTAACCACAAATTATTATATATTTCCCAGTTATTGGAATTAATGTTTTCTTGCTTTGGTTCCTAGCAAATTGACATTTTTAGGACTTTCAGTCTCTTTCTGTAGGCCAAAGTGGGAGTTTAATGTTAGCTTTATGCATATAAGACACTAATAAAGCTGAATAATATTTAAATGTTTTCTTCTTTCTTATTCCCTTATGGATCCTCTCACCCCTTCTACTCACTCCCCACTGCCACTTGTGCACTGCTCACTGTGAACAATGAAGTGTCCCTGTCATTTGGATAACATCTAGAGAAAACACCTTGTCACAAAACACTGTAGATTCTTCACATGTATTTAAAGCAGTCATATGATTTTCATTATAACCTGTAGGAGAATGCAACCGTTTAAAATTTTTTTTGAAACTTTAATAGACTGTGAACATGATGGCAATCATGAAGTAGCAAACATATTTTGACTCTCCATGTAATCATATTTAAGTTTGTTACCTAAGGTTTACTTAAGATTCATTTTAAATGGTATGTTTTTGAGCAGTTACAATGTCTGTAATTCAAACTATGGAATTTATGTTTTGCAGTTTCTTGACCACTCTCATTTATCTTCTACATAGTCTAAATGTTTGCATTATCCTTGAGTTTTCACTTAGTAAAATTCTTAATGTTTTCTGAGAGATAAATCTAAATTAAATGTAATAAAAAGTATTCCATGAACTAATTCCTGTAAATTGTTATCGTATCTAATTCTGGGCTTTAAAGAGACTCAAAAAAGTAAGGTAGTTATTATAATGTATCTAATTAATTTTTCACTTCCATATACTTGAATTTTATCTAGTGAATATAAAAATCTGATATGGCAAAAAATTATATTTTATTGGATTAATTTTATATAGATAGAAAATGCATGTGAGGTGAAGGCTTAACATTTAAAATGTAATTTAGTGTTCTTTTCCTCATTAAAAATCTAGAATTGGAGTCATATATGATTATATAAGATTGAACTCTATCATGAGGGATAATTCATGTCTAATGTAAGAAAAGTTTCTAAAAGCTCTACCTTATTTCCTAAACTAGATGGATACCATAGAAAAAACCAAAGTGGAGAGTGAGAGAGAGAAAGAGAATGATTGAAATTTACTTTGCAAATATCAGTGAAATTGAATAGCAAAGATATATGAGTACATGTAGAGCTTGTCAATGACAACGGGACATAGACTTTAGAGAGCAAACATTTAGATACTTAATGTTCATAAAAAAACAACAAAAAATACTTTTAAAATAATTCAAGATAGAACTCTTTAGAAGTTTGACCAAAGTAAATGGTAACACAAATTAATGATTGCCAAAACATCTTTTAATTTCAAGCACAAAGAAAAAATCCTATATGCATTCACGAAAAATATTCAAATTACTTAAATAGAAAAAAATAAACAATAAGTTTGCAATAGACTTCTCCTGGCCAACATTCGAGGCAAAATCACCAAAGGATCTGGATTCTAAAGGATATAGATAGAAGAAAATTGTAATCCAGATGCTTCAACAAAGTTGTTCATCAGGACAGCAGCAGAAAAATCTCAAATGTGCTTGGCTTTGTTAACAAACCCATTTAAGAACAAAACCCCATTCCAGACTTCATTGTGTCTACAGAATCATAATGAAATAGATTGAAATATAATGTTGGGAAGTGAAATAAAAGGTAAAGGTATAGCAGGAAAATATGCAAAAGGCAGAAAATTAGTAAATTTTGTAATATCACATAAAGTTGAATAAAGAGAAAGCAAGATTCAATAACATTACAAACAACAACCATTTCAAAAATAAGAACAATGACAACAATTGACAACAATGGAAGGAAAATGTATAATAACTGCATATTTTTTCTTAGTTGAAAAATATAACATATAATATATAAAAATTAGGGAAAATACCAATACTAATTGGCAGACATAAAATAGTAAAGGAGGAGATTAGCATCTTGGTGCTAAGCTAATAAAAATGATAAAAATTAAAGATATAGAATATCGTCTATCTACCTATCTAGCAACCTAGTCACCAAAATCCATATTTTCATTGGCAAAAAATTTGTAAGAGGTTATTAATTGTGACTTTTCTTTTAGCTTGGAATATCAGAAGAAAGCCTAAGACTGAGAAATAGTTGCATTCTTCTACAGTTTAATATAAAAATCATATAACTGCCCTAAAATACACATGAAGACTTTGCAGTATACACTTAAACTATACAAAGTTATTATGAAACAGATTTTGAGACTCTTAACTCAATACTCATCTAGACAGTTTTAATTAGGCTGGACTACATATCTGACCCAGGGACACTGAAGAAACTAGGGAGGCTGCAGAATAAGAATGTCTTTGTAGAGAGTTATCAGATACCAAGGTGGATGGATCCTTGAAAAGGACTGAGACTGCTTCTCCCCTAGTTTAATCTAGTGATGTTGACGCTTTGAGAAGCACATAGAGGATCTGGCATAAGTCTTTTGACATAGGTATGTCAGGGATTGCTATTTAATTTGCAAGCAAAAATCTGAATGACAATACACTGGCTAGCAGGAAGGAAAGGAGGACTACCTTGAGAACTGCCCGGACGTTGCAAGTTTGGTCAAGCAAAGACACTTACATGCCTTCTGTGAACCTGATATAGACACTGAAGAAGGGATCTCGATGTGAGTTATTTTACAAAGAAGCACCCTCGAAAGAACTGCACTGAGAGGTGTAGACCACTGGAAGACAGGGACTGTAAGGAAGAGATCATAGTAGGCTAAGATAAGGAGGCACTGTCCCTGTCAATGAACTACAGTCCAAAGAATCCAGAAAAAGGGTTTCTGAGGAAGCCAAAAAAGCATCCCCTAAGAGAAAGCAGAAGCTTGGGTGCCCATGATGTGCCAGACTGCATCTCTTCTAGTTGTATAAGTCCTTTCCCATTAGGCCTGACTCCAGAGGGGCCACAGATAGCAGCTTGCAAGAAGAGAAGGAAGGAAAGAGGGCAAGAGAGGAGACCAGTCATTTATTCTTCTCCACTTATTACCAGTTTCCAGCCTAAGGAAGCATCAGTCTGGGTATGCGATGACAGTAAGGAGTTTTGAGAATAAACTGTATTTGTTTATTACCTGAGACTCATTATAAAAACCTGAGATTTCATTCAGAATTAAACCAACCAAACAACAAACCAACTAAACAAACAAACAAACAGCAACAACAAAAAGTCAAGGGAACAATTTTAAAGGATAACTATAAAACTGAATAAATTTGCTTTACTTGTATCTTATTGAGACCAGCTTATTCAAGGCAATAGGAAAGAAGTAGAGTAAATACTATGCAAACCAGCAAACAAACAAACAAAACAAAACAAAATGTTTCCATAATTTTTCAGGATTAACCAAAACACAGAAAAAAGAATTAAAATTTATTTTTTCTCATTTCTATAGTGTTTAGGAATGGAAGATATAAAACTCTGTAATTTAGTGTATGCTACCATATAGTTCCTCTGTTAAAGCAAAAAAAGGAAGAAAGGAAGACTTTATTCAAGATTATTGTAATAGGGCCGAGATACCAGAACTCATTTGAGTTCAACTCCATTGAAACAAAGGGCTGGAGAGTTTGTAATAGCTGGAGTGGGAAGATCATAGGCTACCTGTTTTTCACTGGCCTCACAGAAAGGAAAAGTATTCTCTTACCTTCATGACAGGAGGTTGTTTTGTAACTTGGAGAAAAGCACCCACCCAAATTAGGATCCTGCCCTCCCACAAAGACCCTGACAAAGGGGTGCTATCTTCCTAGATGATGACATTTCAAAGGGATGGCTCCCAGGTACTTGGGTTATAAAATGGGCAGGGGTCTTTTAAAAAAGATTTACACCTCAAAGGGGCAGAGAAAGAACTTACAAATATTTTAAAGTAAATGCTCTAAGAAAAGGAAAGTGATTGCATATTGATACATAAACTGCATTTTATGCATTAATATGAGATGGACTGACATCTTTCTACAGCTGAATCTTAATACCTAAATTTCACTTTGTTATACTTTTTTATTCAATTAGCTTTCACTTACCTTAGAGATGAAAGGATCAAAATGAACAACCCAAGTGCATTTACTTAAACGAATCCAGTTAAAAGGACTCAAAGAGCTGAAAAAAATATTTTCCTAAAACATATTTTAGTAGTAAACCTACAGAGTTAAATATTCACTGTTGAGATTCAAACAAGTGGCCTGGAAGATCAAGTGTTAGAAACATCTAAGCCTCAAGATACAATGTAAATGACTGAAAAATGAGGGATAATTAAGAGATTTGCCAGCATTTTTTATTCAATTGATAAGTTCTATTCTTTCTTTAGCACTCTTAATCAGACACATGATTTTACTTTTATTTGTAAGCAATATTCATACTATTTCCCATCATAAAATACATCCTCTTTCCACTACCTCCCAATTTCTCCCCTATTTCTTCCTCTTATAGGTGAAAACGTTTTTTATCTTCCCCTTCCCCAATTCATCTTTTCCTTTTTATACCTCCAGTGAGTCTGTATCACTGCAAAAACAAACAAACAAACAAAAAAAACAGAAATAATGCTTATATGTGTATGAAAATGGGATTTAATTCAGGGAAACAGGTGTAAGGAAAGGTGTTGGATAGGTGTGGGAATCAAGAGGCTATGCATGATGCTGATGCCTTGTGCAGCTGACTTAGATGATTTGATCTTTGAGTCTGGCTGCTATTGCCACTGAAAGTGGTTTCTCAACAGTCAAGTCTCTACCTTGCTTGAGAATAGAAATAGACAAATCTGCATAAAGTCTGTTGCACAAACTTGGGAAGTGAATCTATGTATTGGAAACTTATTTGCAACCATAAATGTTGCAAAAGAGGATGAGATGTTGTGTTTTGTTTCACCTATCCAGCTTCTGCTACACCTAAACACTTACTAGAAGGAAGTAGAAATGGGTACCGAATGTCAACTGATTACATACAACACAGTACAGCCTTTGTCTACTCAACATTTAAAATTTACCTATCTACTTACCCTAAATTCTAACTCAACAACAGCAGTAACAACATAATGCATCTCCTGCTCAAGAAACAAACACTGCTCAACCTCTCCCCCAAATGGATGAGCAAGGTTATTTCAGTCTTTGTAGTTCTTTCTGTATGTATTCTAGTTAATTACAATCTGTATCTGTATTCTAGTTAATTACAATCACCCTACATATTCTATAACCTAAGGAATAAATTATATAAGTAGCTACCAATAACAATCCTATAAAATAACTGGTAAAAAAGTAAAAGGAAAAGGATAATTGGTTTATATATAACACATAAATAAATTTGGTAAGGTCAAAAATATGAATAGCTATTACATTCTTTATTTTTGCACTTTGTCATAACCTTATTTATAACAGTCTTCCTTTATTGTTTAAATATTCTATCAGTTCTAAAATACCCCCTTTAGTTGACTAGCAATTTGTAACTGATGGGGTGACTTAAATGGTTATATATGAAATATCTGAGTGTTGAGGGTCCTGCCTGGATGAGTTACTATAATTGTTTACTAATTTTATCACTGGTTATGGAAGTACCAGTGTCATCCCAAATAATTCCCTAGCTTCCAGACATATTCCTACTGCCCCAATCCCATGTTCCTTAACAATAAGAATGAATTACTCCAGATAACATAGTAACCTGCTTTTGACCTATTTGTTCAATGGCATGAGGAATCCATATTTTCAGAGAAGGGACCTCAATAACCAATTTAATAGAACCATTGTTCTGTCTTTTAATGGAAGCACCTCCCTAAGAATATTAAGTCCTCTTGATGAACAACGTCTAAAGATACAAAATGAGAAGAAAAAGTGTAGAAATTGGTCATTAGAAGTCATGTTGAAAACAGCCATTCCTACTCCCACCCCTTGGTTTTCAGGTCCATGCATATTGGCCATGGTGTAAATAGCATCAAATATCATTTGTTGGTTTAGAACATGTATAACCTTTAAAAGAGTATCCAAACTTGCATGGTATAGGTTACTGTCTGGTATTTTATTGAATCTTCCAAAACAAAACAAAACAAAACAAAACAAAACACATAATAATATTATAGTAAGCTAGCTGACTCTCATTAAATCAATTACATCAAAAATAAAGAAGAGAAAAAAATCATTGTATCATATCAATAAATGCCAAAAGGGCATTTGATAAAATTCAACAGAGCTGTCTAATAAAAACTCCTAAGTATCACTGGACTAGAAGGCAATTAAATAAGTGTAATAAAGATTATCTACCAATACTCAAAAGGAAATATGTAATATGGTGACAAAATGAATTGTTTTCTGTTGAATAATTATCTAGACAAGTATGCCAACTATCACTATCAGAGTTTAACATTTCCTTGAAGGACTGGCAAATACAATAAGAGATGAAAATAAAATACCTTACACAAACTTCAGAAGGGACAAAATCACCTTGTTTTGCTAAATGAAAAGATGAAAATCTAGAAAATCCCGAAGTTAGTGTTGCTAGACTGAAGAAAATTTGTCTTCATTTTAATTCTAAATATTAGGGCTGAAATGAATAAAAACATTCTATTGGAAACAGTGAAGTTAATATGTGAAATACTTAAAGATACTTAAGAAAATAATACTCAGGAAAGAAATAATATCTATATGAAATAAAATAATGAAAGCATTAGCAGAGATAAAACAGTATCAGAAAACAAATGTAGGGGCTTCCCTGGTGGCGCAGTGGTTAAGAATCCACCTGCCAATGCAGGGGACACGGGCTCAAGCCCTGGTCTGGAAGATCCCACATGCCACGGAGCAACTAAGCCTGTGCACCACAACTACTGAACCTGTGCTCTAGAGCCCGAGAGCCACAACTACCGAAGCCCAGGCACCTAGAGCCCGTGCTCTGCCACAAGAGAAGCCACCACAATGAGAAGCCCACACAACACAACAAAGAGTAGCCCCCGCTTGCCACAACTAGAGAAGGCCTGCACTCAGCAACAAAGATCCAATGCAGCCAAAAATAAATAAAAATAAAAATAAATTTTAAAAAAATGTAAAGTTGTGTATAATGAATACCTGGATATCATCATAAAAATATCAGTTCTCCCATAATTAATACAGTCATTTATTGTTATCCCAATGGAATCCTAAAAGAGGATAAAATTATCATAAAAATCATTTTAGTTTGTATTCATTTGTACAAAAACCTAAGATAATGATTTGAGAGCAAGTGGTTTATATGGCAGATGATCTTAGGAAGAAAAGTCAAGGAAGAGGGTGAATGAGGAAAGGAAAAAAAATCCATAAGAAGTGTGATCATGGTGTCTGTTTGAGGGTACTGGGGGCTCAATCCATTGGAGTTACCTGAAAAGTGAAAAGAATGTTTCTCAGAATTGTGCACTGTACCACTGGGAGGATGTAGTGTTTTCCACCATCTTTATTCCCTTGTTCTTTAAGGATGGACCCAGGAGGCATTAATTCAGGGCTGCCCAAAACTTGGGCCAAAGAGGCTGACAGTCTTGCAAAAGATCTGGAGTCAGAAATGGAAAGACTTTAGATGAGAGCTTGACTTTGTCTAGGGTCTAACAGAAAGAGGTAAGTCTGAGTTCTCAGGGAATTAGCCAATTCAGATGCTGCTGAAATGAGAGATGGGACAAGGGGAAGTGACAAAGTGTAGTAAAAGTATTTGGAACAAAAATCAAATGAAAATAAATGATAACACTATTAAAATTTTAGTAGAGAATTTTCTTAGGATAATATTAAAATATATTAAGTAGACACTGTAATCAAATTTATTACTGAGGTAGGAATATACAAACCAATGAAACTCAATGGAGAAACTAGAATTAAATTCTCAAATATAACTTATTAATATATGTGAATATACAAAATTGATTCAGTGGAAAATAATGGTAAATAGTACCATAAAACAGTACCAGATATAAGATATTCAACTGAAAGAAAAAAACTGATTCCAAGTTTTCATCATATTCAAAACTAAAATCAAGATGAATAAAATACTTAAATATTTTAAAAAAGTAATGAAAACATTACAAGGAAATCTAGAATATTATACAAATTATTTGAGCATAGGAAAATATTTTCTAACAAGACTAGAAACCAAGGAGCTATAAAATTTTTTTTGGAGGAGAAAAGATATAAATATGGTCAATAAACAATAAACAAAACCAAAAAATGGGATCACAGTAGACAGACAAAAGTTAGTTTTTATAATGCCTAAATTATTTATTAGAGATTAATAAGAGAAATAAATAACAAAAAAAGACCAGGACCAGATGGTTTCCCAGGTGAATTCTACCAAACATTTAGAGAAGAGTTAACATCTATCCTTCTCAAACAATTCCAAAAAATTGCAGAGGAAGGAACACTTCCAAACTCATTCTATGAGGGCAGTATCACCCTGATATGAAAACCAGACAAAAATATTGCAAAAAAAGAAAATTACAGGCAAATATCACTGATAAACATACATGCAATAATCCCCAACAAAACATTAGCAAACCAAATCTAACAATCCATTAAAAGGATCATACACCATGATCAAGTGGGATTTATCCCAGGGATCAAGAATTTTTTAATATCTGCAAATCAATCAATGTGATACATCACATTAACAAACTGAAGAATAAAAACCATGTGATCATCTCAACAGATGGAGAAAAAGCTTTTGACAAAATTCAACACGCATCTTTATGATAAAAATTCTCCATAAAGTGGGCATTGAGGGAACATACTTCAACACAATAAAGGCCATATATGACAAACCCACAGCTAACATCATACTCTGTGGTGAAAAGCTGAAAGTATTTCCACTAAGATCAGGAACAAGACAAGGATGCCCCCTTTCACTACTTTTATTCATCATAGTTTTGGAAGTGTTAGCCACAGCAATCAGAGAAAAAAAGAAATACAAGGAATCCAAATTGGAAAGGAAAAAGTAAACTGTCACTGTTTACAGATGACATGATACTTACTATACATAGAAAATCCTAAAGACACCACCAGAAAACTACTAGAGCTCATCAATGAATTCAGTAAAGTTGCAGGATACAAAATTAATACACAGGAATCTGTTACATTTCTATACACTAACAACAAAACATCAGAAAGATAACTTAAGGAAACAATCCCATTTACCATCACATCAAAAAGAACAAAAAAAAAAGCTAAGAATAAGCCTACCTAAAGAAGTAAAAAACCTGTATTAGGAAAGCTATGAGACCCTGATGAAAGAAATTGAAGACAACAAAAACAGCTTGAAAGATACACCATGTTCTTGGATTGGGAGAATCAATATTGTTTAAACGACCATACTACCCAAGGCAATCTTCAGATTCAACGCAATCCCTATCAAGATACCAAAGGCATTTTTAACAGAACAGGAACAAATAATTTTAAAATTTGTATGGAAACACAAAAGATGTGGAATAGTCAAAACTATCTTGAGAAAGAACAGAGCTGGAGGACAGAGTCATGCTCCTTGACTTCAGACTACACTACAAGCTCCAGTAATCAAAGCAGTATGGTACCAGCACAAAAATAGACACAGAGATCAATGGAACAGAATGGAGAGCCCAGAAATAAACCCATGCACATGTGGTCAATGAATCTACGACAAATGAGGCAAGAGTATACAATGGAGAAAAGACAAGTCTCTTCAATAAGTGGTGCTGGGAAAACTGGACAGCTACAAGTAAAAGAATGAAATTAGAACATTCTCTAACACTGTATACAAAAAGAAAATTAAAACCTTAAATGTAAGACCAGAAACCATAAAACTCCCGGAGGAAAACATAGGTAGAACACTCTTTTACATAAATTGTAGCAATATTTTTTTGGATCTGCCTCCTAAAACAAAGGAAATAAAAGCAAAACTAAACAAATGGGACTTAATTAAACTTAAAAGCTTTTGCACAGCAAAGGAAACTACTGACAAAACAAAGACAATGTACTGAATGGGAGAAAATATTTGCAAATTATATGATCTATAAGGGGTTAATATACAAGTTATACAAACAGCTCGCACAATGCAACATCAAAAATACAAAAAGCCCAATTAAAAAATGGGCAGAAGAACTGAATAGGTATTTTTCCAAAGAGGCAATGCAGATTGCCAACAGGCAAATGAAAAGATGCTTAACATCACTAATCATCAAGGAAATGCAAATCAAAACCACAATGAGATATCACCTCACGCCTGTCAGAATGGCTATCGCCAAAAATGAAAGCAAATAACAAAGGTTGGCAAGGATTTGGATAAAAGGGAACCCTAGTACACTGTTGGTGGGAATTTAAATGGGTGCAGCCACCATGGAGAAGAGTATGAAGGTTTCTCAAAAAACTCAAAATAGCACTACCATATCACCCAGCAATTCCACTCCTGGGTATATATCTGAAAAAAAGAAAAACACTAATTTGAAAAGATACATGCATCACAATGTTCATAGTAGCATTATTTACAATTGCTGAGATATGGAAGCAACCTAAGTGTCCATCAAGAGATGAATGGATAAAGAAAAAGGGGTATATATACACAATGGAATACTACTCAGCCATAAAAAAAGAATGGAATATTGTCAGTTGCAGCAACATGGATGGATTTGGAGGGTATTATGGTAAGAGAAATAAGTCAGACAGAGAAAGACACTGTGTGATACCACTTACATGTGGAATCTTTAAAATATGACAAACTAGTGAATATAACAAAAAAGAAACAGACTCACAAATACAAAGAACAAAGTAGTAGTTACCAGTGGGGAGAGGGAATGAGGAGGGGAAATATAGGTGTAAAAGATTAAGAGGTACAAACTATCAGGTATAAAATAAGTTACAAGGATATATTGTACAACATGGAGAATATAGCCAATATTTTATAATAGCTATAAATGGAGTGTAACCTTTAAAAATTGTAAATCACTACATTGTACACCTATAACATATAATATTGTACATCGACTATACTTCAATTAAAAAATGTAATAAAAACAAAATGTAATAAAAATTGAAAAGAGACAAAATGATATTACAAAGAGGAAAATATTCAAAAGATTGATAAAAAATGAAGAGATGCTCTAAATCAAGAGTAATCAAAGAAAGGTGAATTAAATATACATTGTAATATCGCAAATATTGAAATATACTTAAAAAGTAGACATCATTCAGTCATTCCACATTGTAAATTTATAAATTACAAAGTACTTTTCGTTTCAAGTAAGAAAGAGGAACAAAGTGAAGGAAAATAGAAAAATAGATTTGGAAAAACTGCATATGGAACATATGTTACAATTAAAAGGCAGTTAAAACTGAAGAGAATGAAGAGAATTCCATAGTCAAGTTAGAAAAGCAAGATATTTTTTAAAAAGAATGTAAAATAATATTTTTTAAAATTTATGATTATAATCATAGAGACAATTTTGAGGTAAAAACATATTTGATAATTGCCGTGGCTTATCTCTGTGTAGAGATGCAAGCCTGTACTGAAATGATTGGAGGAGATGCAGATGGATGTCATTGCCACAGAGAAAAACAACATCTATGCTATGAATTCAGTTAACTAAAATGTATGATTGGAATTAATTTACATATGATTGTAGGAATAATTAACTTTCTGTCATGTTAAATTTTTCTTGCTAAGCTATATACATCATACAAATTTTAGAACATATATGCTGAAATATAGTACTAGCTGTTATTATTTTCATTTTTCTAATTATATAAGCAATATGTTATTAAAATCAAATAGTTAAGTAATTAATAATTAAATAATTCTAAATTTTATTTGAAATATTACACTTATAAGAACTCAGAACACCTGGACAAAGACAAGGTAATAATGAGTAAAGTCTTCAGATATAAAAATGTTACATAATCATATTAAAAAATATATAACAATCTTTCAGTAATAGAAAGGAAGATCAATGAAACAGAATAGAAAATCCAAAAGTAAGTAAATAGCATATATAATATAATATATGATGAAGATGGAAGTTTAAATCATTTGAGAAAAGTTGAAATATTATAGGTAATATTGACACATTTTGCTGGTTGTTTGAAACATAAAGCTCTGCTTCTCTCCTTGCATTAAAGGAAAAAAGGAATAAAAGAAGGGAAGGGAAGTCAGGGAAGAGAGATAATATCGAAATATAAAAGTGAAATAGTAAAAGTACTTCAGTGAATTATATTTTTATAATGGGAAAGTCCTTTTATTTTGATACAAAAATCAATAAGCCATGATGGAAATTAATAAACCTGACTACCACAAATGTGGTAATCATAAAACATACACAGAACCAAAAACATAAAAAATATATAAAACTAAAGACAAATTTTGACAAAAGATAATTTGTACAGATAATGGTTACAGTTAGCTCTGTATTTTGTAATTTCAGGTAATTAAAATTTTCTTCTTAATTATGTTGGATTGTTTCTTTTTCTACAGTAGCTTCTGAGGAAGTAGATTAGTTTCTGAGGGTTTCCATAGCAATGCGCTACAAACTAGGTAGCTTAACACAACAGAAATGTATTCTTTCACAGTTCTGGAGGCCAGAAGTGTGAAATCAGATGGTGGCTCTGAGGCAGATCTGTTCCATGGCTTTCTCCTAGCATCAAGTGGTTGCTGGCAATATTTGGCATTCCTTGGCTTGAAGTCACATCACTCTAATCTCTGCCTGTTTTCACATAACTTTCTCCCTGTGTCTCTGTTTCTCCTCTTATAAAGACACAAGTGTTTGGATTTAGGATCCACTCTTATCCAGCATGACTCATCTTAACTTGATTACATCTGTAAATGCCCTTTTTCCAAGTAAAGTCATTTTCACGGGATTCAGGAATTATGACTTCAACATATTTTGAGGGACACACACACACACATAGTAAATATATACAATTTATAAGGTAAAATTATTTTTTGCCAAAAAGCAACTTTAGCCTTCTGCTTTGTGCTGGCATCACACTAAGAGCTTATTGAACATTCCCCATGTATAATTAATAAAAGAAGATACTGATTCATTAACCATTAAGCCACCTTTTGAAATCATTCATCTTTACTTTTGTGCCTTGATTTACTGTTAGTTGCAGTTCTCAATACTTTAGGAAATAAATTATCTCACAGAGCCAAGTACTGGCTGTATAATGTGTGCACACATGTTCACATACAAGAAAAGAGTGTATATAAAATACCTGCCTTGTGTTTAAAGATTGCTTTGGGGGTAGAAGGAATCTTTAGAGGTAATGGATATAGGTCATGGTGATGATTTCACAGATGTGTTCTTACCTCCAAACCCATTGGGCTGTGCACATTGAATACATACAGCTTTTTGTATGTTAATCATACCTAAATAAAGTCATTTTAAAAAACTGCTGTGGGTTATTCATTCTTGTGTGTGCTGCTTTTCATTCAAAATAATCTAGAGTTTCTGAAAATACTTGTATTAGATTGTTTAGTCTTCTTCATTAATGCTCTTAACAATGCCCCCTATCTCATGTAGCATACTTCCATACATTCTCAGTTTCTAAATGAAATGTGATTGATTCATTCCGGGTGCAACTGAAGGTGTTTTTCTATGATATCACAATAAATAAATGTCAATTTGCCTTGTAAGATTTTACATAACCAGTTGTAACCCTTTCAAACATTACCTGATTTACTAATCCCATATTCTAGGGATTTCTTTCACTGATATTTGCCCTAAGAGGACCATGAGTTTTAGAATAAATTATTCACAGATATGTTATTTTTAAATGTTTCCTCACATACGTGTGTGTGGAAATTCTTAATAAGAAGCCATGAAAATGAAGCCCAATCAGAACAATAGGAAGAAACTATGAGATGACGCCTTTTTTTTATAAAGTAATTTTCTAGAATAACGAAGGAAAATAGTTATTAGCAGTATCATTTTTTACCTAGACTTTTAGCATTAGAGACCAAACTGTGGACCCACTGATATGTCCTAAAAGAACTTGCTGAGAGAGACTGCTGTACAGACAGCCTACCAGGGACGAAGGGACTTGCATCTGGGTGTGCTGGGTACTGGGGAATAGAGAAGAGGTGGAAACCCCTGTCAATCTCCCAGAGGTCTGTGTTTGGTCTGAACAGAGAGCTCTACTCACTGAAAGCTTGAGTCTCTTTGTCTTTCATAGGTATTCTTTTATTTCCAAACCTTATGACAGAGAAAGAAAGTGCAGGGAGGCCCCTTTTCAGAATTCTCTTTTTAGTGCAGCTGTACACAGATTTAAAAATCATTCTTTGATTTTTCAATTTACTCTCCTCTAAAGCTGATAATGCTTGAGGGTTGTGCTGAAGAGAGATTAGAGGCAGGTAATGGAAAGAACAGAAGTAGAGACACTTGTTTTCTACTATGGTAAATATGAAAAATTATCCTACTTTGATGAATGGAAACCTGATGTGCTGAGAAACACAGAAATAAGACAAAATGTAAATTAAACGGTCCTTTTATATTCAAAGGAAAATTCAAGTTATGTTTAGAATTGGGTTCTCTCCAGATGCAACTGAATGACAAGCTCTGTGTATCCTAAAAGAAATATTTTCTATAGACAGAAAAAAGGAATGAGGCCTGTATCTTTGTTTCTCTTTGTGTGCTGTATGGCAAAAGTTTTGGAAGCTTATCATTTTTATGTACCGTAACTGCTAGAGTAGCATTTCACAAACTGTGCTGAGTAACTCTCATTTTCTGAGAAACATTACAAGGAGTCTCTAGCCACAAACTGCCAATTGTTTTTTAAATGTTAGTAACATATTTCTTCTAATAATTTGTTTTCAACATATATTGATTTATGATTTATTTACTTGTCCTTTAATTGTCTGATAAATGGCCCTCTGGGAATTCAAGAGGGTAAAGGAGAGATGGAGAGATATCTGGCTACTTTTAAGCCAGATATTTCGAAAGACACACTAACATGTCATGTGCACTCACTATATGCTAGCCCCTGATCAGAGGTTCTATGCATTAATTCCTTTAATCTTCACAATTTGTGAGGTAGGTGTTAAATTAACTCAGCAAGGATGCTATTAGACTGAGATGGCTCTAATGCCACGGAGGCCTATGTAAGCAAACCAAAATCTAAGCCTTTAGATGCTTCTGGGTTACGAAATGTAAACGTAAGACTAACCAACCACAGTCAAATAGGCATTAAATGATAGGTGATCAAATAATGTTCTTGCTTTATTTTCCACCTCTTCTCTATAAGAGTCTTTCCCTGAGTTCCTGAACAGTGCGCTTCTCCTAACTACTTCTGGTTTGGTGCTGTCAGATTTCAATTGATTTTTGCTCAAATAAATGTTTAAAATTTTTCTTATTCCTCAGTTTATCTTTTATCACAGGTAATGTAACTATCACCATTTTACCAAAGGTAAAGAAGTCCACCTCTTGGTGACAGGACTGAAATTAAGATAAGTCGATCAAAAGAGGCCAGAAATATGCCCATACAAGCATAGTCACTTGATTTTTAATGAAAGTGAAAACTTGGCTCAATTTTATGGAGAAAGAATATTCTTTTCAACAAAAGGTGTAGAAACAATTGAAACTCAAAATGCAAAACTTGAACCTTCACCCACAAAATAATAAAACTTCTAGAATGGAACATAGGAGAAAATATCTGTGACCTTAGATTCAGCAAAGTGTTTTTAAGTATGTCACCAAAAGCATGACCCATGAAAAAATGATAATTTTAACCGCATCAAAATTAAAAACAGTCTCTCACACTGTTAAGAGAATGAAAAGACAGACTGAAGACTGGAAGAGGATATATATATACACACAAATTATACACATATATACATTTATGTATATAGATCACATTTGTGACTAAGGATATGAAACCAATGTATATAAATAACTTTTAAAATCAACAAAAAGAAGATATAATCAGATAAATTACAGGAATATGAAGAGACATTTCCACAAAAAGGATATACTTTATGGGTGGCAAACATATAAAAAGATGCTCAATGCCATTAATCATTGGGGAAATTCAAATTAAAATCAAAATGAGATACTGCTACCCATTCACTGGAATAGATAAAAATAAGATAAAATAAAACTGACAATAACAAGGAGGTAAGCAACTGAAACTCTCATACGTTGTTGGTGAGAACATCAAAAAGTACAGGTAATTTGGAAGAGAGTCTGGCAGCTTCCTGATTTATTTTAAAGCTTTGTTCTTAAGTAATTATTTCCAAAAAATGGAATTATGTTTTGAAATTTTTTGCACAAATTAATTTATATAAGACTGAGTCACTAAGAAATACAATCTAATTATGTTTCACTATACAAATTCCCCTTGTGGGTGTATAATAATGTCATTTAAAATTTTTCCTTTTGTCAAATAAGTTTAAGAAAAGCCAGCAAGGAATAACAAGAATAACATGAATTATGGGCAAATGGAAATGGTTTCTATATATGAAATAATAGATACAATAACAGCAATATTGTTTACAATGTGTCACCATAGACATGCTAAAATTATTGAGGGGCATGTTCAGAAGTGTCCTTTCCCTTTATCAATTTTCCCACTCACCAACCAGTATTCCTTAAACTTCTTAAATGCTTCTCGGAGTCTCTAAACTAAGACAATCTGAGTTAAAGTAACTATTGTTACTACCACACATCTATCTTTTCAAATATACATCCAGACTGAAATCTTAAGTAGTTAGTGTACATATAGTTCTCTGATATATATTGGTAATGGAATAGATACTCAACTTGAATTTTCATGTTTTGATCTGAAATTCTGTTAATTCTCATATATTATTTTAATTGTGTCTTCTCCAAGGCTATTTAGAACACCCCAAGGTGCTGTGTTCTTCAATTTCTTTCCTAAAATACATTTCTATTGCTGATTACAAAATTTCTGAAGTTACTCAACTGGCTCAGAATTTTTTGGTAGACTATTAAGAACAACAACAACAATAAAAAGCACCTCTACATTGCTTCAAAATTGGCTCTGCATTCTTTAATAAACAAGATTTGAGAAATTATCAATGAAACAGATGTTCATTTACCTCAAACTGACTCTAAAATTTATTATTTAGAATATTTTGAATTACTCAATGTTTACACTATTTTCCCATTAATAGAGAAAAATAAGAACATATTGTATGTGTTTTTAATTATATCTGATCTTGTTCTCAAAAGTTTTTTGAAAATTTCCAGAGAAACAAAATAAACCAAGGTAAGTTAAATTAGAAATACATGAGCCATTAAGAAGGAGAAAATTTTAAATGAAGGTTAAAAATGAAATATATATACAACTGAGGCTCAGGGCTCCCTTATTATTTGTGTCTCAAAAACTAGGCTTTCAGACAAATAAAATACAGATAACAAGAAGATAGACTTAAAATTTTTTTGACTTTCCTTTACTTTCAGCAGAATCAAAGAGGATTATCTCTTAAAATGAAACATAATTAATCTTGATAACAAAACAGAATTTTCAAAAAGAAAATGTCTTTTAATATGTGCAAAATGGTTTCAAAAACATTTTATATATATAATAATAAGTGTAATAGGTTCTTTCAATTTAGATGGTTGAAATTTTATCAAAATACAATGAAAGCAACATCAATTACTGGATATAATTAACACTTATAGACAACATCAACAGCAGCAGACTACACATTCTTCTCAAGATCCCATGGAGCATTCACCAAGATAGTCCACATTCTGGGACCAAAACACATCTTAAGAAAGTTAAAAAATAGGAATCATACCATATCTGCTCTCAGACCACACTGCAGTTAAACTAGAAATCAATAACAGAAAGATAACTGGAAAATAACAAAATGTGTGGAAATTAAACAACACACTTCTAAACAACACATGGGTTAAAGAAAAAAATCTCAACAGAAATTAAAACATATTTTAAATGAAATGAAAATACACTCATTAAAATTTATGAGATGAGAAAAAGCAGTAGAGAATAAAATTATAGAAATGAATGCATGTATTAGAAAAGATCAAAAATCAATATTCTAAGCCTCTACCATAGGAAACTAAAAAAGTAGAGTAAAATAAATCCAAAATAAGCACAAGAACACAAATAATGAAAATTAGAGCAAAAATCAATGAAATTAAAAACAAGAAATCAAGAGAAAAAATCAACAAAAACAAAAGCTGGTTCTTTGAAAAGATTATTCAAATTGATAAGCCTCTAGCCAGGCTAACTGAGAAGAAAAGATAAAGGACACAAATTACTATTATCAGAAATAAAATAGGGAACATCATTACAGATGCTATGGGCATTAAAAGGATAATAAAAGAATGCTATAAAAAATACTATGCTCACAAAATTGATAACCTAGATGAAACAGACCAATTCCTTAAAGGAACAATTTGCCAAACTGAACAAAAGAAGAAATAGACAATCTGAATTGGCCTATACCTATTAAGCAAACATTGGATAATAACAAATAACCTTCAAAAACAGAAAGCACCAGGCCCAGATGGATTCACTGGTGATTTCACTATATGTTTAAGAAAGAAATTATACCAATTCTCTACAGTCTTTTTCAGAGGATAGAAACAAAGGGAATACTTCCTACCTCAGTCCATGAGGCCAGTATTACCCTAGTACTAAAACAAGATAAAGAAATTACAAGACAAAAACTATAAACAAATATCTCTCATGAACATAGAGGCAGGAGTCCTCAACAAAATATTAGCAAATAAATTCAAACAATGTATACAAAGAATTACACACCATAACCAAGTGGGATTTATCCCAGGTAAGCAAAGCTGGCTAAACATTTGAAAGTTGATTAATGTAAGCCATCCAACTGACAAGTTAAAAAGAAAAATCATCACTCCTTTTCAATATCTTACTAATGATCCTAAATATTAGGATTAATAATTATCTTACTAATAATCCTACCTAATTCATGAAGGCAAGATAAGGAAATAAAAGCTATACAGATTGGAAAGGAAGACATAAAACCACCTTCATTTTAGGATGACATGATCCTTTAGTTAGAAAATCAGAAAAAATAAAGATAAAAAAATTCTGGATCTAATAAGCAGATATAGTAAGGTTGCAGAATACAAGGTTAATATTGAAAGGTCAATTGCTTTCCTGTTAACCAGCAATAAAGTGAAAATTCAAATTAAAAATATAATACCATTTACATTAGCATCCCCCAAAATAAAATACTTAGGTATAAATCTAACAAAATATTTATGAGAGCTATATGAGGAAAACTGTAAAACTCTGATGAATTAAGTCAAATAAGAACTAAATAAATGGTGAGACACTCCATGTATATGGATAGGAAAACTCAATATTGTCAATATATCAGTGATGACCAATTTGGTCTATTGATTCAATGCAATTCCAATCAAAATCCCAGCAAGTTATTTTGTAGATATGAACAAACTGATTCTAAAGTTTATATGGAGAAGCTAAAGACCCAGAATGGCCAACTCAATACTGAAGGAAAAGAACTAAATAGAAAGACTGACACTACCCAACTTCAAGACTTGCTATAAAGCTACAGAAGTCAAAAGTATGGTATTGGTAAAAGAAAAGAAAAATAAATCAATGTAGCAATAGAGAGCCCAGAAATAGACCCAGATAAATATAGTCAACTAATCTTTGACAAAGGAGCGAAAGCAATACAAGGAATAGTCTTTTCAACAAATGGTGCTGGAACAACTGGACATCCACAAGCAAAAACAAAAACATGAATCTAGACACAGACCTTACACCCTTCACAAAAATTAACTCAAAATGTATCACAGGAGGAGGAGAGAAGATGGCGGAAGAGTAAGACGCGGAGATCACCTTCCTTCCCACAGATACAGTAGAAATACATCTACACGTGGAACTGCTCCTACAGAACACCCACTGAACGCTGGCAGAAAACGTCACACCTCCCAAAAGGCAAGAAACTCCCCCCGTACTTGGGTAGGGCAAAAGAAAAAAGAAATAACAGAGACAAAAGAATAGGGACGGGACCTGCACCAGTGGGAGGGAGCCGTGAAGGAGGAAAGATTTCCACGCACTAGGAGCCCCTTCGCGGGCAGAGACTGCGGGTGGCAGAGGGGGGAAGCTTCGGAGCCACGGAGGAGAGCGCAGCCACAGAGGTGCGGAGGGCAAAGCGGAGAGATTCCCGCACTTCCCGCACGGAGGCTCGGCGCTGACCAGCACTCACCAGCCCGAGAGGCTTGTCTGCTCAGCCCCCGGGGCGGGCGGGGCTGGGAGCTGAGGCTCGGGCTTTGGTCGGATGCAGGGAGAGGACTGGGGTTGGCGGCGTGAACACAGCCTGAAGGGGTTAGTGCACCACAGCTAGCCGGGAGGGAGTCCGGGAAAAAGTCTGCAGCTGCCGAAGAGGCAAGAGACTTTTTCTTCCCTGTTTCCTGGTGCGCGAGGAGAGGGGATTCAGAGCGCCGCCTAAACGAACTTCAGAGACGGGCGCGAGCCGCAGCTAACAGCGCGGATCCCATAGCAACAGGGGCGCAGAGGGAAAAACGGAGAGACTCCCGCACAGAGGCTCGGCGCCGAGCAGCGCTCACCAGCCCGAGAGGCTTGTCTGCTCCCCCGCCGGGGCGGGCGGGGCTGGGAGCTGAGGCTCGGGCTTCGGTTGGATCGCAGGGAGAGGACTGGGGTTGGCGGCGTGAACACAGCCTGAAGGGGTTAGCGCACCACAGCTGGCTGGGAGGGAGACCGGGAAAAAGTCTGCAGCTGCCGAAGAGGCAAGAGACTTTTTCTTGCCTCTTTGTTTCGAGGCGCGCAAGGAGAGGGGATTCAGAGCGCCGCCTAAACGAACTCCAGAAACTGGCGCGAGCCGCGGCGATCAGCGCGGACCCCAGAGACCGGCGTGAGACGCTGGGGCTGCTGCTGCCGCCTCCAAAAATCCTGTGTGCGAGCACAGGTCACTCTCCACACCGCCCCTCCCGGGAGCCGGTGCAGCCCGCCACTGCCAGGGTCCCATGATCCAGGGACAACATCCCTCGGGAGAACGCACTGCGCGCCTCGGGCTGCTGCAACGTCACGCCGGCCTCTGACGCCGCAGGCTCGCCCCGCCTCCTCTGTACCCCTCCCTCCCCGCGGCCTGGGTGAGCCAGAGTCCCCGAAGCAGCTGCTCCTTTAACCCCGTCCTGTCTGGGCGGGGAACAGACGCCCTCAGGCGACCTACACGCAGAGGCGGGTCCAAATCCAAAGCTGATCCCCAGGAGCTGTGCCAACAGAGAAGAGGAGGGGAAATCTGTCCCAGCAGCCTCAGGAGAAGCGGATTAAAACTCCACAAACAACTTGACGTGCCTGCATCTGTTGAATACCTGCATAGACAACGAATCATCCCAAATTCAGGAGGTGGACTTTGGGAGCAGGATATATTAATTTTTCCCCTTTTCCTTTTTTTTTTGTGAGTGTATATGTATATGCTTCTGGGGGAGATTTTGTCTGTATAGCTTTGCTTTACAATAGCTTTATTTTACTTCACTATATTATAGCTTCTTTCTTTCTTTTCTTTCTTTCTTTCTTTCCTTCCTTCCTTCCTTCCTTCCTCCTTCCTTCCTTCCTTCCTTCCTTTCTTTCTTTCTATTTTTTTCTCCCTTTTACTCTGAGCCGTGTGGACGAAAGGCTCTTGGTGCTTCAGCCAGGCATCAGGGCCGTACCTCGGAGGTGGGAGAGCCAACTTCAGGACACTGGTCCACAAGAGACCTCCCAGCTCCACGTAATACCAAACGACAAAAATCTCTCAGAGATCTCCATCTCAACATCAAGACCCAGCATCACTCAATGACCAGCAAGCTACAGTGCTGAACACCCTATGCCAAACAACTAGCAAGACAGGAACACAGCCTCATCCATTAGCAGAGAGGCTGCCTAAAATCATAATAAGGCCACAGACACCCCAAAATACACCACCAGACGTGGACGTGCCCACCAGAAAGACAAGATCCAGCCTCATCCACCAGAGCTCAGGCACTAGTTCCCTCCACCAGGAAGCCTACACAACCCACTGAACCAACCTTAGCCACTGGGGACAGATACCAAAAACAACGGGAACTACAAACCTGCAACCTGTGATAAGGAGACCCCAAACACAGTAAGATAAGCAAAATGAGACGACAGAAAAACACACAGCAGATGAAGGAGCAGGGTCAAAACACACTAGACTTAACAAATGAAGAGGAAATAGGTAGTCTACCTGAAAAAGAATTCAGAATAATGATAGTAAGGATGATCCAAAATCTTGGAAATAGAATAGACAAAATGCAAGAAGCATTTAACAAGGACGTAGAAGAACTAAAGAGGAAGCAAGCAATGATGAAAAACACAATAAATGAAATTAAAAATACTCTAGATGGGATCAATAGCAGAATAACTGAGGCAGAAGAAAGGATAAGTGACCTGGAGATAAAATGGTGGAAATAACTACTGCAGAGCAGGATAATGAAAAAAGAATGAAAAGAACCGAGGACAGTCTCAGAGACCTCTGGGACAGCATTAAACGCACCAGCATTCGAATTATAGGGGTCCCAGAAGAAGAAGAGAAAAAGAAAGGGACTGAGAAAATATTTGAAGAGATTATAGTTGAAAACTTCCCTAATATGGGAAAGGAAATAGTTAATCAAGTCCTGGAAGCACAGAGAGTCCCATACAGGATAAACCCAAGGAGAAACATGCCAAGACACATATTAATCAAACTGTCAAAAATTAAATATAAGGAAAACATATTAAAGGCAGCAAGGGAAAAAAAACAAATAACACACAAGGGAATCCCCATAAGGTTAACATCTGATCTTTCAGCAGAAACTCTGCAAGCCAGAAGGGAGTGGCAGGATATACTTAAAGTGATGAAGGAGAAGAACCTACAACCAAGATTACTCTACCCAGCAAGGATCTCATTCAAATGTGATGGAGAAATTAAAACCTTTACAGACAAGCAAAAGCTGAGAGAGTTCAGCACTACCAAACCAGCTTTACAACAAATGCTAAAGGAACTTCTCTAGGCAAGAAACACAAGAGAAGGAAAACACCTACAATAACAAACCCAAAACATTTAAGAAAATGGGAATAGGAACATACATATCGATAATTACCTTGGATGTAAATGGATTAAATGCTCCCACCAAAAGACACAGGCTGGCTGAATGGATACAAAAACAAGACCCATATATATGCTGTCTACAAGAGACCCACTTCAGACCTAGAGACACATACAGACTGAAAGTGAGGGGATGGAAAAAGATATTCCATGCAAATGGAAATCAAAAGAAAGCTGGAGTAGCAATTCTCATATCAGACAAAATAGACTTGAAAATAAAGACTATTACAAGAGACAAAGAAGGACACTATATAATGATCAAGGGATCGATCCAAGAGGAAGGTATAACCATTGTAAATATTTATGCACCCAACATAGGAGCACCTCAATACATAAGGCAAGTACTAACAGCCATAAAAGGGGAAATCAACAGCAACACAATCATAGTAGGGGACTTTAACACCCCACTTTCACCAATGGACAGATCATCCAAAATGAAAATAAATAAGGAAACACAAGCTTTAAATGATACATTAAACAAGATGGACTTAATTGATATTTATAGGACATTCTACCCAAAAACAACAGAATACACATTTTTCTCAAGTGCTCATGGAACATTCTCCAGGATAGATCATATCTTGGGTCACAAATCAAACCTTGGTAAATTTAAGAAAATTGAAATCGTATCAAGTATCTTTTCCGACCACAACGCTATGAGACTAGATATCAATTACAGGAAAAGATCTGTAAAAAATACAAACACATGGAGGCTACACAATACATTACTTAATAATGAAGTGATTACTGAAGAAATCAAAGGGGAAATCAAAAAATACCTAGAAATAAATGACAATGGAGATACGACGACCCAAAACCTATGGGACGCAGCAAAAGCAGTGCTAAGAGGGAAGTTTATAGCAATACAAGCCTACCTCAAGAAACAGGAAACATCTCGAATAAACAACCTAACCTTGCACCTAAAGCAATTAGAGAAAGAAGAACAAAAAAACCCCAAAGCCAGCAGAAGGAAAGAAATTATAAAGATCAGGTCAGAAATAAATGAAAAAGAAATAAAGGAAACAATAGCAAAAATCAATGAAACTAAAAGCTGGTTCTTCGAGAAGATAAACAAAATTGATAAACCATTAGCCAGACTCATCAAGAGAAAAAGGGAGAAGACTCAGATCAATAGAATTAGAAATGAAAAAGGAGAAGTAACCACTGACACTGCAGAAATACAAAAGATCATGAGAGATTACTACAAGCAACTCTATGCCAATAAAATGGACAACCTGGAAGAAATGGACAGATTCTTAGAAATGCACAAACTGCCGAGACTGAACCAGGAAGAAATAGAAAATATGAACAGACCAATCACAAGCACTGAAATTGAAACTGTGATTAAAAACCTTCCAACAAACAAAAAGCCCAGGACCAGATGGCTTCACAGGTGAATTCTATCAAACATTTAGAGAAGAGCTAACACCTATCCTTCTCAAACTCTTCCAAAATATTGCAGAGGGAGGAACACTCCCAAACTCATTCTACGAGGCCACCATCACCCTGATACCAAAACCAGACAAAGATGTCACAAAGAAAGAAAACTACAGGCCAATATCACTGATGAACATAGATGCAAAAATCCTCAACAAAATACTAGCAAACAGAATCCAACAGCACATTAAAAGGATCATACACCATGATCAAGTGGGGTTTATCCCAGGAATGCAAGGATTCTTCAATATACGCAAATCAATCAACGTGATACACCATATTAACAAATTGAAGGAGAAAAACCATATGATCATCTCAATAGATGCAGAGAAAGCTTTCGACAAAATTCAACACCCATTTATGATAAAAGCCCTGCAGAAAGTAGGCATAGAGGGAACTTTCCTCAACATAATAAAGGCCATATATGACAAACCCACAGCCAACATTGTCCTCAATGGTGAAAAACTGAAACCATTTCCACTAAGATCAGGAACAAGACAAGGTTGCCCACTCTCACCACTATTATTCAACATAGTTTTGGAAGTGTTAGCCACAGCAATCAGAGAAGACAAAGAAATAAAAGGAATCCAAATCGGAAAAGAAGAAGTAAAGCTGTCACTATTTGCAGATGACATGATACTATACATAGAGAATCCTAAAGAGGCTACCAGAAAACTCCTAGAGCTAATCAATGAATTTGGTAAAGTAGAAGGATACAAAATTAATGCACAGAAATCGCTTGCATTTCTATACACTAATGACGAAAAATCTGAAAGTGAAATTAAGAAAACACTCCCGTTTACCATTGCAACAAAAAGAATAAGATATCTAGGAATAAACCTACCTAAGGAGACAAAAGACCTGTATGCAGAAAATTATAAGACACTGATGAAAGAAATTAAAGATGATACAAATAGATGGAGAGATATACCATGTTCCTGGATTGGAAGAATCAACATTGTGAAAATGACTCTACTACCCAAAGCAATCTACAGATTCAATGCAATCCCTATCAAACTACCACTGGCATTTTTCACAGAACTAGAACAAAAAATGTCACAATTTGTATGGAAACACAAAAGACCCCGAATAGCCAAAGCAATCTTGAGAACGAAAAATGGAGCTGGGGGAATCAGGCTCCCTGACTTCAGACTATACTACAAAGCTTCAGTAATCAAGACAGTTTGGTACTGGCACAAAAACAGAAATATAGATCAATGGAACAGGATAGAAAGCCCAGAGATAAACCCACACACATATGGTCACCTTATCTTTGATAAAGGAGGCAAGCATATACAGTGGAGAAAAGACAGCCTCTTCAATAAGTGGTGCTGGGAAAATTGGACAGGTACATGTAAAAGTATGAAATTAGAACACTCCCTGACACCATGCACAAAAATAAACTCCAAATGGATTAAAGACCTAAGTGTAAGGCCAGACACTATCAAACTCTTAGAGGAAAACATAGGCAGAACACTCTATGACATACATCACAGCAAGATTCTTTTTGACCCAGCTCCCAGAGAAATGGAAATAAGAACACAAATAAACAAATGGGACCTAATGAAACTTAAAAGCTTTTGCACAGCAAAGGAAACCATAAACAAGACCAAAAGACAACCCTTAGAATGGGAGAAAATATTTGCAAATGAAGCAACTGACAAAGGATTAATCTCCAAGATTTACAAGCAGCTCATGCAGCTCAATAACAAAAAAACGAACAACCCAATCCAAAAATGGGCAGAAGACCTAAATAGACATTTCTCCAAAGAAGACATACAGATGGCCTACAGACACATGAAAGAATGCTCAACATCATTAATCATTAGAGAAATGCAAATCAAAACTACAATGAGATATCATCTCACACCGGTCAGAATGGCCATCATCAAAAAATCTAGAAACAATAAATGCTGGAGAGGGTGTGGAGTAAAGGGAACACTCTTGCACTGTTGGTGGGAATGTAAATTGATACAGCCACTATGGAGAACAGTATGGAGGTTCCTTAAAAAACTACAAATAGAACTACCATACGACCCAGCAATCCCACTACTGGGCATATACCCTGAGAAAACCATAGGTCAAAAAGTGTCATGTACCACAATGTTCATTGCAGCTCTATTTACAATAGCCAGGACCTGGAAGCAACCTAAATGTCCATCGACAGACGAATGGATAAAGAAGATGTGGCACATATATACAATGGAATATTACTCAGCCATAAAAAGAAATGAAATGGAGGTATTTGTAATGAGGTGGATGGAGTTAGAGTCTGTCATACAGAGTGAAGTAAGTCAGAAAGAGAAAAACAAATACAGTATGCTAACACATATATACGGAATCTAAGGAAAAAAAAAAAAAAAAAAAAGGCCATGAAGAACCTAGTGGCAAGACGGGAATAAAGACACAGACCTACTAGAGAATGGACTTGAGGATATGGGGAGGGGGTGGGGTGAGATGTGACAGGGTAAGAGAGTGTCATGGACATATATACACTACCAAATGTAAAATAGATAGCTAGTGGGAAGCAGCCGCATAGCACAGGGAGATCAGCTCGGTGCTTTGTGACCACCTAGAGGGGTGGGATGGGGAGGGTGGGAGGGAGGGAGATGCAAGAGGGAAGAGAAATGGGAACATATTGTATATGTATAACTGATTCACTTTGTTATAAAGCAGAAGCTAACACACCATTGTAAGGCAATTATACTTCAATAAAGATGTTTAAAAAAAAAAAAAAAAAAGAAAAGAAAAAAAAAAACAATTAGCCCACAGTGGAGCAAGAGAACAAAGGACCCCCGAAAGATAATGCCAGAAGATGAAACTGATAAGCTGATTAATGGGTTTAATCATATTGAGAGGAAATTTATTTAGGCAAAGAATTTGGTGATTAATAAGTGATGGGGGGCTTCCCTGGTGGCGCAGTGGTTGAGAATCTGCCTGCCAATGCAGGGGACATGGGTTCGAGCCCTGGTCTGGGAAGATCCCACATGCCGCGGAGCAACTAGGCCCGTGAGCCACAATTACTGAGCCTGCGCCTCTGGAGCCTGTACTCCGCAACAAGAGAGGCCGCGATAGTGAGAGGCCCGCGCACCGCGATGAAGAGTGGCCCCCGCTTGCCACAACTAGAGAAAGCCCTCCCACAGAAACGAAGACCCAATGCAGCCATAAATAAATAAATAAATAAATAAATAAAAAGTGATGGATATAATGAAAATAATAGAAACAAATGAAAAAGAAATAGTCACTCTCCTATTGATTAAGATCATAAGTTTAAGCCACAAAGCAGTGGCTTAAGCTAGAAAAATTTTCTCTTGTAAAAAAGAAGTCCAGAGATAGGCAGTTCAGGGCTCCTAGTGTGGTGCTCCATGGTGTCAGAACCTAGGCTGCTTCTCTCTTGTTCTGCCGTCTTCAGCATGTGGTTTCTACCTCATAGTCCAAGAACTCAAGCCATTACTCCACATTCCAGCAAGTAGAAATAAGAAAGAAACAAAGAGGGCAAGAACCGCTCCTGCACTGCTTTTAGACCACTTACAGTAGGTCATAAATGCATTAACACATCCCATTGGCCAGGAGTTAGTCACATGGCTGCACCAAGCTGCAAGGGTTCTATTGCTAATTTTCAAAAAGGGTGGGGTGGGAGAAGAATGGCTATTGGGAAATAGCTAGCAGTCTCTGCTACCTCCCTCCAGCACTTTCTATTCTCCATATCCTACTTGTTTTTACTCATTGTATTTATTAAGCCTTGACATATTTTTCCTTCATTTGTTTTTGTTTCCGCTAACCTAGAAGCTCCAAGAGAACACGAACTTTGACTTTTGTTCACCTCTGCACCCCAATTTTCGGAAAAGTGCCTGAAGCATAAAGGAGTTTAATTAATATGGGTTGAATGAGGGAATCAATTGTTAATTCTAGGGGGGAAAAGCCTCAGAAAATAAATCTAAACATAAAGATCCAGTCCAGGTTAAAAAAAAAAAAAAAATGTATCACAGACATAAATGTAAAATACAAACTATAAAACTCCTAGAAGATAGCATAGAAGGGAACTTAAATGACCTTGGGTATGATAATGACCTTTTAGAAACAACACTAAAAGCTCAGTCTATGAAAGGAACAACTGACAAGCTGGACTTCATTAAAATTTAAAAAACTTCTACCCTGTGAAAGAAAAGTCAAGAGAATGAGAATATAAGCCACAGACTGTGAAAAAATATTTGCAGAAGACATATCTGATAAAGGACTGTTATCCAAAATATAGGAAGAACTCTTAAAATTCAACAGTCAGAAAACAAACAACCGAAATTTAAAAAATGGTACAAAAACTTTAACAGACACCTCTCCAAAGAAGATATACAGATGGCAAATAAGCATTTGAAAAGATGTTCTGCAGCATATGTTATCAAGGAAATGCAAATAAAACAACTAGATACCTCTGCATACCTATTAGAAAGGCCAAAATCAGGAACACTGACAACACCATATGCTGTTGAGGATGTGGAGCAACAGTAATTCTCATTCATCACTGCTGGGAATGCAAAATGGTACAGCCACTCCACAAGACAGTTTGGTGTCTAAACATACTTTTACCATATGATCCAGCAAAGGCACTTTGTGTCATATACCCAAAGGATTAAAAAACTTATATCCACACAAAAACTTGCCTGTGGATAATTATAGTTATAGTTGAAATCAACCAAGATGTCTTTTAGTATGTGAATGGAGAAACTGTAGTACACCTAGACAATGGAATATGAAAGTCCAAAAAAGAAATGAGCTATCAAGGCATGAAAAGACATGGAGGAAGCTTAAATGCATATTACTAAGTGTAAAAAGCCAATCTGAAATGTCTTCGTACTGTGAGTCCAACTAAATTGCATTCTGGAAAAGGGAATACTATGGAGACAGTAAATGATCAACAGTTGCCAAGAGTCAAACGAAGAAGAGTGAATTGGCAGAGCATAGAGGATTTTTAGAGCATTGAATACACCCTGTATGATACCGTAACAATGGATGCATATCATTTTACATTTGTCCAAACCCATAGAATTTTTGAGAGTGAACCCAATGTTTACTGGACTTTGTGTGATTGTGGTGTGACAATGTAGGTTCACCAATCGTAGCAAATGTACCACTCTAGTGAGGAATGCTGATAATGGGGGAGGCTATGTGTGTGTGGGGGCAGGAGGTATATGAGCAAACTCTGTACCTTCCCCTCAATTTTGCAGAGAACCTGAAACTGCTGTGAAAAACGGTCTTCAAATGAACAAACAACAACAAAAACCAAAGAGATTAAATACTATACTATAAGTTATGGTTTTGTTATACATTTCATCACTAAAATGGAGTATTTTGCAATAGATTTTTAAATGAGGAATATATTCACCACTTTTTGGTACATATTTTTTATTAAATCTGCTATTTTAAAATATTATCCAAAATTATTTCACCGTGTTTGATTTTCAAATTCAAAAGTACTAGAGAACTCATAATATGTAAATGCAGAAACAAGAATGTTGTCTTGGCCTTGGGTAAATGTATAGTATTATAAAAAGTCAGTAAGTCATTTTGTAGATGGAGAATATCAATGGAATTTAAATATGGTGTTTGTGATTTACCTGCTTTTCATGTAATTATGGTAAATATAAAAGGCAATATTTTTGCTAGGAAAACGTCAGAATTTGAAATTTCAGAACAGAGATCTTTCCTAATATATTGTTTTTAAAGGATTCTGCTTTGTTTATTCATCTGTGTTTTGATTTCTGCTCTCTGTTGGGAATGTAGAAAAAGTTTGAAGATGTTCATTTTTTTATAAAGATCACAGGGTGCCATTTATAACTCCCCAGTAAATACAATTTATATAAAATAGTTAATGTGAGAGACAAGGTAACAAATAACTGATTCAAACACCTCACAAAATCCTCAATTCTATTGTAAAAAAGTACAAATAAACCAAGAAGGAAACTCACTGTGGTATAGCATATGTATCAGTTTTCATTTGATTAGTGTAAACTGGTAGAAATGACATTCTTTGACAGGAAGCTTTTGTTTATATGATTGAGAGAAAATGAAAAAACAAATCAAATAACTTGAAAAGAAAGGCTCTATTTACACAACAGGCTTATGAAACCCATGCTAGGCTCTGTCAAAGCAAAGCATAATATATATTTATTGTTATTTAAATTTTCTTTCGCTATGTGCATTTCCTAGAAAGAAGAAATCAGCTTGAAGATTCTAAGTAGGCATTTATGCTTGAGATATAAAGAGTTTTTATTTTTTTTCACAAAATATTTCCTGTGTTATAGTGGATATATAGAGAGCTAAAATAAAAGTCATAATTATAAAGTAATCCAGAAATCAAACAAAATGAAATACAATAGGGAAATCTCTTGCTCTGTATCTCATTTTTAAAATAACTTTTTGTGGATAAAATGTTATACATATTCATTTTACAAATTATTTAAAAATAAAATTAGATATATTCATGATATTCCAAGTAATCAGACATTGATGCATTTAGATTTGTGGGTCTTCCAGCCTCTTTTACTCTAGCTGCTCTTATTAAATTGGAATGTTTTTTCTTTCTCTTTCACCATCTCTTTTTATCTCTCTCAGTTTTTATTTAAAAACCACTTCCTATATCATCTAAACCCTTATAAACCATAGCTTAATTGATCACATATATATATAATTTCCTGTATTTTTATAATTTTTCTATTAAACATGTCTATTTCCAAATTTTCACTTTCATAAATAGTATAAAATATTTTACTCCTCACTTGTTATGCTTGTAGAATGAATTCCTAAAGTTAAGTTATTGATAAAAACATGAATATCATTATCACCTGTTTTATATTGGCAAAATAAGCTCAAAAAGTTATGCAAAATTACAATCACAGCATTCTTATAGTTGCTGATTTCATGATATATTATTAAAAATTACACAGAAAGATAATCTTTGTCTCATCAGTAGGAAAATATACTTTATAATTACCTTAATTTTCAAACAAAGCCTATAACCTCCAAATTTTAACATTTTATTTGTTATTGGAAATTATCTTTGGCTAAAGAGTTTGTTGATACACCTTTTTTGTTAGCATTCTCCTCTCTTTATGATTTACAATCACTTAATTTACAGAATGTCACCA
This sequence comes from Balaenoptera ricei, assembly GCF_028023285.1. Taxonomy (NCBI): domain Eukaryota; kingdom Metazoa; phylum Chordata; class Mammalia; order Artiodactyla; family Balaenopteridae; genus Balaenoptera; species Balaenoptera ricei. Next base: position 60,791,478 of record NC_082644.1, on the reverse strand, counting down.
TTTTGGCTTATAAATGTTACAAATGTTGTTTGTTTAACGATCCACCATTTTAATTGCACTTCAATTATTTTTATCATGCAGTAATGTTTATGTGTTTACTGACATTTTCTTTCCTTTTCTTTTTGTACGTTTTTTCTTTATTGTTTTAAAAGGCTTATTACACTACAAACCATATAATGGTATATCATGGTTTGGTTGTGATCTTTTATATTTTTTCCCTTTTTACCATTTAATTCGTTTGAAATATCTAGTGTTTTCATTATGCTAAAATTTTAAATGATATATCATTTCAGATTTCATTTTCCTTGGGTCCAGGATATATTTATCTAATTTTTATATTTTAATAATTTCTAGTTTTTCTTCATTGTGCCTAGAGACATAACATTTTTAAAGTAAATGTTTTCTTTGCAGTTTATCAAATCGGTAATGTTATACTGATATAACATTTGGTAAAGCTGATACAGCTACTCTTTTATATATATTACTTATATCTATCTAACACTTCCCTATTTGATCTACCAAAGCTCAAAGACATCTGTTGAAAACTATTAATATTTTGTGATAAATATCTAAATTATTTTTTACATGTTTGGAATCTTTTAGTTTAACAAAAAAAAGATTCAAAACTACTATAACTCAATAGAAAGTTAATTTTAACATTATACTAAAGGCTTGCTTTACCTATAAACATAATTTTAAAATCTTAAATTTTAAGTTACAGTTAACTAAATATTATATGGATGGGGAAAATTGATATTGTAGGAATACACAGAAAATAGCATCAGAAAATTCATAACTGACACTCAGCATGAACATAATATAAAGTTTAAAAAACCCTATGATAATTCTAACTGGTGGAAAAAGCAATTTGATGAGTTTTAACACCCCCGGATTGTAGGCATGTTTATCTGGATTCCTCAAATGCAGAGCCTGAGGCAGGGACTTAGAGACAGGATATTTATTTAGGAGGTGATCCCAGGAAGGAAGAATGAGAGAGTGGAGAAAGTAAAACCCCAAGTAGGAAAAACTAATAAAGAATGTGTTTTGAAGCTGATTAATGGCATTTACAACTGGGAATCCTAGGCCTTTTCTGAGGAATCTGACTCAGAATAGTTCCTGCAAGAGATGAGAGACTGTGACAAAAGAGTTTTTAAGCTTTTAACAATTTCCCATGCTACTAAAATGTGAAAGATATCCTTTCATTAAGTTTAGACTAATAAAATAAAATCTATTATGGAATGATGTAGCACATCACAATATGTTAAATCAACAATTCTATGTGATCTCTGAACATGAGAAGATCCCTTTCACTGAAAAGAGTCTCATCCTTTGAAGGAGAAAAATAGAACCTTTCATACAGTTGCATGTTTGTTTCAGAAACCAATTTTAAGATTAAACAAATGCTCTGATATTTCTAACAAATTATATCAGTTATCACAAGTAGTTGAATGGAGATGATTTTTATGACATCAATACAATTTCTTTTAAAGAGAAAATGTTGGCATGACTATCTAAATAAATCAACATCCTGTTTTCAGCTGATTTTTGTGATGAAACAAATATGGTGGGCTTCCCTGGTGGCGCAGTGGTTGAGAATCCGTCTGCCAATGCAGGGGATGCGGGTTCGAGCCCTGGTCTGGGAGGATCCCACATGCGGCTGAGCAACTCGGCCCGTGAGCCACAATTAACTGAGCCTGCGCGTCTGGAGCCTGTGCTCGGCAACGAGAGGCCGCGATAGTGAGAGGCCCGCGCACCGCGATGAAGAGTGGCCCCCGCTTGCCACAACTAGAGAAAGCCCTAGCACAGAAGCGAAGACCCAACACAGCCATACATACATACATACATAAAAAGAATGTAAGCAGACAAGAATAGCATTAAAAAAATTTAAAAAAAAATTAAAAAAAAAAAAAGAAACAAATATGGCTATGAAACCGATGTGAATATTTAAAACCTAATATAGATTATTTTTCATCTCACCAATAGCAGTGTTTGGTCTTTTTTTTTTTTTTTTCATAGTTTTCATGTGTTTTAAAGCTGCATGTGGCATTTTGTGTAATGTGCCTGAATAGAGGTTGCAATGATAGAAAATAAGGAGCATATAAAGCTAAAGCAGTTACACAAAAAGTGGTAAAGAATTAGAAAGAGAAAGAAAGAGAAACAAGAAAAAGAAAACAAATACAGATCTTCCTTGACTTACAATGAAGTTATATGCCAATAAACCCATCTTCCTTGACTTACAATGAGGTTATATCCCAATATAAGTTGAAAATATCTTAAGTCAAAAATGCACTTAAGCGGGGGGACCTTCAAGATTGTGGAGGAGTAAGACGTGGAGATCACCTTCCTCCCCACAAATACATCAAAAATACATCTACATGTGGAACAACTCTTACAGAACACCTACTGAACCCTAGCAGAAGACCTCAGACTTCCCCAAAGAGAAGAAGCTCCCCACATACCAGGGTTGGGCAAAAGAAAAAAGAGAGAAAAAAGAATAGGGACAGGACCTGCACCTTTGGGAGGGAGCTGTGAAGGAGGAAAAGTTTCCACACACTAGGAAGCCCCTTCACTGGTGGAGACAGGGGAAGGGTGGGGTGGGGGGGAAGCTTTGGAGCCACAGAGGAGAGAGCAGCAACATGTGTGCAGAGGGCAAAGCGGAGAGATTCCCGCACAGCGGTGAGTGCCAACCAGCACTCACCAGGCTGAGAGGCTTGTCTGCTCACCCACTGGGGCGGGTGGGGGCTGGGAGGTGAGGCTCAGCCTTCGGAGGTCAGATTCCAGGGAGAGGACTGGGGTTGGCTGCGTGAACACAGCCTGAAGAGGGCTAGTGCACCACAGCTAGCTGGGATGGAGTCCGGGAAAAACTCTGGACCTGACTAAGAGTCAAGAGACCATTGTTTCAGGGTGCCAAAGGACAGGGGATTCCTTCCCTATCTGCCCACAGAGGCAGAGCACCACCTAAATGAGCTCGAGCCTCGTCTATAAGTGAGGACCCCAGAGATGGGCATGAAATGCTAACGCTACTGCTGCAGCCCAAAGAATCCTGTGTGCAAGCACAGGTCACTATCCACATGCCTCCCCCTCACCCTGGCAGCCTGTGCAGCCCACCACTGCCAGCGTCCTGTGATCCAAGGACAACTTCCCCGGGAGAACACACGGCGCACCTGAGGCTGTTGCAATGTCACTCCAGCCTCTGCCACTGCAAGCTCGTCCTACATTCCAATTATAACTACCTTACCCCTCCCACCCCCTGGCATGAGTGAGCCAGAGCCCACTAATCAGCCACTGCTTTAACCCCATCCTGTCTGGGCGGGAACAGAAGCCTGAAGGCAACTTACATGCAGAGATGGGGACAAAACCAAAGCTGAACCACAGGAGCTGTGCAAACAAAGAAGAAAAAGGGAAATTTCTCCATGCAGCCTCAGGAGCAGTGGATTAAATCCCCACAATCAACCTGAGATACACTGCATCTGTGGAATACCTGAATAGACAATGAATCAACCCAAAATTGAGGTGGTGGACTTTGGGAGCAACTGTACACTTGGGTTTTGCTGTCTGTGACTGATTTGTTTCTGATTTTTATGTCTATCTTAGTATAGTTTTTAGCACATGTTATCACTGGTGGCTTTGTTTACTGGTTTGGTTGCTCATATCTTTTTTTTTTTTTTTTTTTTACTAATTTTTAATTTTTTTATTTTAATAATTTTCCTTATTTATTTTATTTTATTTTATTTTGTTTTATTTTTTATTTATTGTTTTCTCCCTTTTCTTCTGAGCCATGTGGCTGACAGGGTCTTGGTGCTCCAGCCTGGTGTCAGGCCTAAGCCTCTGAGGTGGGAGAGCAGAGTTCAGGATATTGGACCACAAGAAATCTCCCAGTACCACATAATATCAATAGGTGAAAGCTCTCCTAGAAATCTCTGTCTCATTGCTAAGACCCAGCTCCACTCAACAGCCAGCAAGCAACAGTGCTAGACGCCCCATGCCAAACAACTAGCAAGGCAGGAACACAACCCCACCCATTAGCAGAGAGGCTTCCTAAATCATACTAAGTTCACAGACACCCCAAAACACACTACCGGATGCAGCCCTATGCACCAAAAAGACAAGATCCAGCCCCACCCACAAGAACACAGGCACCAGTCCCTTCCACCAGGAAGCATACACAAGCCACTGAACCAACCTTGCCCACTGGGGGCAGACATCAAAAACAATTGGAACTATGAACTGTAGCCTGTGAAAAGGAGACCTCAAACAAAGTAAGTGAAGAAAAATGGGAAGACTGAGAAATATGCATCAGATGAAGGAGCAAGGTAAAAACCCACCAGACTAAACAAATGAAGGAGAAATAGGCAGTCTACCTGAAAAAAAATTCAGAGTAATGATAATAAAGATGATCCAAAATCTTGGAAATAGAATGGAGAAAATACAAGAAACGCTTAACAAGGACCTGGAAGAACTGAAGAGCAAACAAACAATGATGAACAACACAATAAATGAAATTAAAAATTCTCTAGAAGGAATCAATAGCAGAATAACAGAGGCAGAAAAACGGATAACTGACCTGGAAGATAAAAGAGTGGAAATAACTACTGCAGAGCAGAATAAAGAAAAAAGAATGAAAAGAATTGAAGACAGTCTCAGAGACATCTGGGACAACATTAAATGCACCAACATTGGAATTATAGGCTTCCCAGAAGACGAAGAGAAAAAGAAAGGGTCTGAGAAAATATTTGAAGAGATGATAATTGAAAACTTCCCTAATATGGGAAAGGAAATAGTCAGTCAACTCCAGAAAGCACAGAGAGTCCCATAAAGTGTAAATCCAAGGAGAAACATGCCAAGACACATATAAATCAGACTATCAAAAATTAAATACAAATAAAATATATTAAAAGCGGTAAGGGAAAAGCAACAAATAACATACAAGGGAATGCCCATAAGGTTAACAGCTGATCTGGCAGCAGAAACTCTGCAAGCCAGAAGGGAGTGCCAGGGCATACTTAAAGTGATGAAAGGCAAAGGCCTACAACCAAGATTACTCTACCCATCAAAGATTTCATTAAGATTCAAAGGAGAAATTAAAACCTTTACAGATAAGCAAAAGCTAAGAGAATTCAGCACCACCAAACCAGCTTTACAACAAATGCTAAAGGAACTTCTCTAGGAAGGAAACACAAGAGAACGAAAACACTTCCAATAACAAACCCAAAACAATTAAGAAAATGGTAATAGAAACATACATATCGATAATTACCTTAAAGGTAAATGGATTAACTGCTCCAACCAAAACACACAGACTGGCTGAATGTATACAAAAACAAGACCCTTATATATGTTGTCTACAAGAGACCTACTTCAGACCTAGGGACACAAACAGATAAAGGAGGGGATGAAAAAAGATATTCCATGCAAATGGAAATCAAAAGAAAGCTGGAGTAGCAATTCTCATATCAGACAAAATAGACTTTAAAATAAAGACTATTACAAGAGACAAAGGACACTACATAATGATCAAGGGATCAATCCAAGAAGAAGATATAACAGTTGTAAATATTTATGCACCCAACATAGGAGCACCTCAATAAATAAGGCAAATGCTAACAGCCATAATGGGAAATAGACAGAAACAAAATAACAGTAGGGGACCTTAACACCCCACTTACACCAATGGATAGATCATCCAAAATGAAAATAAATAAGGAAACACAAGCGTTAAATGACACATAAGACAAGACGAACTTAGTTGATATTTATAGGACATTCCATCCAAAAACAACAGACTACACTTTCTTCTCAAGTGCTCATGGAACACTCTCCGGGATAGATCATATCTTGGGTCACAAATCAAGCCTTGGTAAATTTAAGAAAACTGAATTCATATCAAGTATCTTTTCTGACCACAACGCTATGAGACTAAATATCAATTACAGGAAAAAACATGTAAAAAATACAAACACATGGAGGCTAAACAATACGCTACTAAATAACCAAGAGATCATTGAAGAAATCAAAATGGAAATCAAAATATACCTAGAAACAAATGACAATGAAAACTTGATGACCCAAAACCTATGGGATGCAGCAAAAGCAGTTCTAAGAGGGAAGTTTATAGCAATAAAATCCTACCTCAAGAAACAAGAAAAATCTCAAATAAACAACCTAAACTTACACCTAAAGAAATCAGAGAAAAAAAAAAAAAAAACCCAAAGTTAGCAGAAGGAAAGAAATCATAAAGATAAGATCAGAAATAAATGAAAAAGAAATGAAGGAAACAACAGCAGCAAAGATCAATAAAATTAAAATCTGGTTCTTTGAGAAGATAAATAACACTGATAAACCACTAGCCAGACTCATCAAGAAAAAAAGGGAGAAGACTCAAATCAACAGAATTAGAAATGAAAAGAAGTAACAATCGACACTGCAGAAATACAAAGGATCATGAGAGATTACTATAAGCAATTATATGCCAATAAAATGGAAAACCTGGAAGAAATGGACAAATTCTTAGAAAAGCACAACTTTCTGAGACTGAACCAGGTAGAAACAGAAAATATAAACAGACCAATCACAAGCACTGAAATTGAGACTTTGATTAAAAATCTTCCAACAAACAAAAGCCCAGGACCAGATGGCTTCACAGGCGAATTCTATCAAACATTTAGAGAAGAGCTAACACCTATCCTTCTCAAATTCTTCCAAAATATGGCAGAGGGAGGAACACTCCCAAGCTCATTCTACGAGGCCACCATCACCCTGATACCAAAACCAGACAAAGATGTCACAAAACAAGAAAACTACAGGCCAATATCACTGAAGAACATAGATGCAAAAATCCTCAACAAAATACTAGCAAACAGAATTAAACAGCACATTAAAAGGATCATACACCATGATCAAGTGGGGTTTATCCCAGGAATGCAAGCATTCTTCAGTATATGCAAATCAATCGATGTGATACACCATATTAATTGAAGGATAAAAACCATATGATAATCTCAATAGATGCAGAGAAGCTTTCGACAAAATTCAACACCCACTTATAATAAAAACTCTCCATAAAGTAGGCATAGAAGGAACTTACCTCAACATAATAAAGAACAAATATGACAAACCCATAGCCAACATCATTCTCAATGGTGAAAAACTTAAACCATTTCCTCTAAGATCAGGAACAAGGCAAGGATGCCCACTCTCCACCCTATTATTCAACACAGTTTTGGAAGTCTTAGCCACAGCAATCAGAGAAGAAAAAGAAATAAAAGGAATTCAAATCAGAAAATAAGAAGTAAAGCTGTCACCGTTTGCAGATGACATGATACTATACATAGTGTATCCTAAAGATGCCACCAGAAAACTACTAGAGTTAATCAATGAATTTTGTAAAGTAGCAGGATACAAAATTAATGCCCAGAAGTCTCATGCACTCCTATACACTAATGACGAAAAATCTGAAAGAGAAATTAAGGAAACACTCCCATTTACCATCGCAACAAAAAGAAAAAATACGTAGGAATAAACCTACCTAAGGAGAAAAAAGATCTGTATGCAGAAAACTACGACACTGTTGAAAGAAAAGATGATACAAACAGATGGAGAGATATACCATGTTCTTGGATTGGAAAAATCAACATTGTGAAAATGACTCTACTACCCAAAGCACTCTACAGATTCAATGCAATTCCTATCAAACTACCACTGGCATTTTTCACACAACTAGAACAAAAAATTTCACAGTTTGTATGGAAACACAAAAGACCCCGAATAGCCAAAGCAATCTTGAGAAAGAAAAATGGAGCTAGAGGAATCAGACTCCCTGACTTCAGACTATACTATAAAGCTACAGTAATCAAGACAGTATGGTACTGGCACAAAAACAGAAATACAGATCAATGGAACAGGATAGAAAGCCCAGAGATAAACCCACGCACATATGTTCACCTTATCTTTGATAAAGGAGGCAAGAATATACAATGGAGAAAAGACAGCCTCTTAATAAGTGGTGCTGGAAAAACTGGACAGCCACATGTAAAAGAATGAAATTAGAACACTCCTTAACACTGTACAAAAAAATAAACTCAAAATGGATTAGAGACCTAAGTGTCAGGCCAGACACTATCAAACTCTTAGAGGAAAACATAGGTAGAACGCTCTATGACATAAATCACAGCAAGATCCTTTTTGACCCATCTCCTAGAGAAATGGAAATAAAAACAAAAATAAACAAATGGGACCTAATGAAACCTAAAAGCTTTTTCACAGCAAAGGAAACTATAAATAAAATGAAAAGACAACACTCATTGTGGGAGAAAATATTTGCAAACGAAGCAACTGACAAAGGATTAATCTCGGAACTATACAAGCAGCTCATGCAGTTCAATATCAAAAAGATAAACCACCCAATCCAAAAATGGACAGAAGATCTAAATAGACATGTCTCCAAAGAAGATATACAGATTGCCAGCAAACACATGAAAGGATGCTCAACATCACTAATCATTAGAGAAATGCAAATCAAAACTACAATGTGGTATCACCTCACACAGGTCAAATTGGCCATCATCAAAAAATCTACAAACAATAAATGCTGGAGAGGGTGTGGAGAAAAGGGAACCCTCCTGCACCGTTGGTGGGAATGTAAATTGGTACAGTCACTATGGAGAACAGTATGGAGGTTCCTTAAAAAACTAAAAATAGCACTACCGTATGACCCAGCAATCCCACTACTGGGCAAATATCCTAAGAAAACCATAATTCAAAAAGAGTCATGGACCACAATGTTCACTGCAGCACTATTTACAGTAGCCAGGACATGGAAGCAACCTAAGTGTCCATCAACAGATGAATGGATAAAGAAGATGTGGCACATATATACAATGGAATATTACTCAGCCAAGAAAGGAAACAAAATTGAGTTATTTGTAGTGAGGTGGATGGACCTAGAGTCTGTCATACAGAGTGAAGTATGTCAGAAAGAGAAAAACAAATACCTTATGTTAACACATATATATGGAATCTAAAAAATAAAATGGTTCTTATGAACCTAGGTGCAGGACAGGAATAAACACACAGACGTAGAGAATGGTCTTGAGGACATGGGAAGGGGGATGGGTAAGCTGGGACAAAGTGAGAGAGTAGCACTGACATATTTACAGTACCAGATGTAAAATAGATAGCTAGTGGGAAGCAGCTGCATTGCACAGGGAGATCAGCTTGGTGCTTTGTGACCACCTAGAGGGGTGGGATATGGAGGGTGGGAGGGAGATGCAAGAGGGAGGGGATACGGTGATATATGTATACATATAGCTGATTTCCTTTGTTATACAGCAGAAATGATCACAACATTGTAAAGCAATTTTAGTCCAATAAAGATGTTAAAAAAAAAAAAAAAAGAGTGCCTATCTTACACTGAGAGACCTGAATTCAAAGTTCAGTCAATAGCAGTGTAAATTTAGAGAAAATATTTAATTTTCTAGAACCTCAATTTCTCCACCCAAAGTTTAAAAATGACACCTACAAAACAGGTCATGATGAAAGGGAAATGAGATAAAGATTATAAAATGCCATGTATGCCGTGTTTGCTCCATTCATATTAATTCCTCTGCCAACTAATATGAATAAGTATATGTTTATGTTAAGCCATGATTTCTCTCAATGACACAGCACTGTTCAGGCCTCCTGAGAAGAATCTTCATTTGTGGAATCATTACTGGCATTCCCCTCATGGCTTCTGCTTGCTCAATACTGGAATCATCTTATTACTAATTGCTTATTTAATTTATCAGTGAATTTATGATCTTTTATGCCAGTAATTTGTAATTATTAAATACGATATTAAAAGGACCTCATTGCTGCCAGTGTTAAACAGTTGAAATGAATTTCCTTTCGTGATCATGTCTACTTCAATTATTTGAAATTTCTTTCTAGTAGATACAGTCAGTGCTCTTGACCAGATCATCCAGAATCCCCTTAATGGTTCTGTACACCAGATGCCCACAGAGTCAGATGCCCCCAGAGATAACTGTGCCTGGAATTTCAGCTCTCCCACCCCCAAAATTGCCTGGCATAAGATTGTGAAAGCAATTGTGAAAGTCCAGCTCCCTCACCTCAATGGAGAACAAAGCAGTGATTTTTACGATCCTGATCCCTGCTTCATCAGCAGAAGCATCACCTGATGGTTCTTTCCCCTTCCCCATCCTGCTTTCCTCCACTCTCTCACCAATTCTCCTTGGAGCATTTTTTAAATAACTCATTTCCATAAGAAATGATTCTGCTCCAGGAGACCATTAGACACTATTCACACTGTTAAAATACCGTGATCTAACACATTTAAAGAGAAACGTTCTCTTTAAATTATAAACCATAATCAAACCACTGGAAGGTATACCTTTTTGCAAAGATCTCAGTGATTCCACATCTATTCACCAAAAATAGTGAGCATAATATTTATAAAATTTGTTCGTAACTGTGTGCTTAATATATTATAGGTGATATGATTTTACTTCACCAGGAAGTATCTCATTATTATTAGCCACTGGAATAGGCAGCACAAATTATATCCACCTCACAATTACAAATTTATACAACAAATTTAACCTGACTAAAGTTTTCTGGAGGCCTTGCTTATATTTATTATTGACTTTACAAATTAGGTAGCTCCACCTTCTTTATTATTTTTATTCTTTTTTGTTACTCTCTTTTACTGATATGGTATAAATATTTGCTGTATTCATGCCAGACAAAAGACATAGCACAAGGATTTGTGTTTATGGATTCATTTATAAATATAAAATGAATATAAGTTCTTCAATAATTTTATAGAATTTTAAAAAATGCATTTAATACATCTAACATATCGAACATCATAGCTGAGCCTAGTCTACCTTAAACGTGCTCAGAACATTTACATTAGCCTACAGTTGGGCAAAATCATCTAACACAAAGCCTATTTCATAAAAAAGTGTTGAATATCTCATGTAATGTATCGAATACTACACTAAAAGTGAAAAACAGAATGGTTGTAAGTGTATCAGTTCTTCACCCTCGTGATGGCGTGGTGGACTGGGACCTGAAACTTGGCGGCCACTGATAGTTCACGTGATAGCATCATGAGAGAGTACCTACCACATGTCACTAGCTTGGGAAAAGATCAAAGTTCAAAATTTGAAGTACGCTTTCTACTGAATGTGTATTACTTTTGCATCATTGTAAAGTTGAGAAATTGTAAGTCAGACCGTAATAGTTCAGAGACTGTCTGTACTTGTGATAGGAGAACTTTTACTTCATCAAAATATAACATTAAGCTGAAACTGCTTTTTAAAAAAGTCTTAAAACAAACAAACAAACAACAACAACAAACGCAGAGATATTAAATCCTGTGTGTGGCAGCATAACTCCAATTTCTGCCTCTGTCTTGGCATTCTCTTTTTGTCTCTTTTTTCACATGGCCATCTTCTTATGAGGACACCAGTAATATTGAGTTAGGGGTCCATCCTACTTTAGTATGGCCTCATCTGAACTTAATTAATTATATCTGGGGCAATCTTATTCCAAATAAGGTCACATTCAACGTAACAGGGGCTATAACTTCAACATATGATGATGGGGGTGCAATTCAACCCATAACAATTGTTAAATATATTTTAGAAAAAAGATATTGTTGCTCAGTGAGACTACAAAATTGAAAATAAGTTGCACTATATATCTGCAGAAAACCAGGAGTTCCCTTTACAGGCTCCTCCTTTTCAGCCTGAACTCTGAATGTTAGAATGCCTCAGGACTCCATCCCTAGCCCTCAATTCATTCCTATCCACCCTTTCTCCCTAGTTAATCTCATCATTGCTGATGACCACTGGACTGAACTCATTCTGTTGCATATGTCTAATTGTTCTTAGGTTTAAACGAACATCTGTGGAACATTTGCCGGTACATTGGGAGTGTTAGATGAGGTTAGGTGATTATTATTACTTTTCAGTATAAAAGAGTTCAACTTAAGTGACATTTTACAAATGAAACTTAAGGGACTTGTTCAATTAATTCTAAATCAATTGAGATTTCTCACTCTCTAATACTGTCTCTTCCAAATAAACTGTCAAAAACGTATTCTGTGAAGTAGATAGGTGTCACCTGATGTGATACAACAAACACGAACAGAAGTGATATTCACCAAAAAAGCGGAGTGTGAGTCATTCATTTGAAGAGCTAGAAAATTAGGGCACATAAATTAATGTAGTAGTGCTTTATAAAAGTAGTAATAGTTAAGAAGGGAAAAAAAAAAACAACAAACCAAGTTTTCTCCATAAAATTACTGAACGCTTTACAACACATGAATTTTACAAGTCAGTAAGACTATTAGTGAGGGGAAAGCTTTTGTCTTTCCTTGTAGTTGAATTTTTTAATTGATTGGCAAACTTTACTACTATAAAGTTTGGGTTTAGGTTTATCAACCACCCCACTAGCTCTACCCCGCCACTGTGGATGCACGCATGCATGCATACACACACACATACAGACATTTTTAATTGATAATCAAAAAATTTGATACAGGCATACCTAATTTTATTGTGCTTTGTTTTACTGTGCTTCACAGATATTGTGCTTTTTACAAATTGAAGGTTTGTGACAACCTTGCATCAAGCAAGTCTATTCATGCCATTTTCCCAACAGCATTATTTTTTAATTAAGGTATATACATTTTTTTATACATGATGCTATTGCACATGTATTTGGCTACAATAGAGTGTAAATAAAACTTTTATATGCACTGAGAAACCAAAATATTTGTGTGACTCGTTATATTGCAGTGGTCTGAAACCAAACCCACAGTATCTCTGAGGTATGCTTGTATTTATATGAGTTTTATTATTTAAGACTGTGGAATGAAGAATGTTGAATGACAGCGGGAAATCATTGGAGACAATAAAGTCCCTGAGAAAAAGTTTCATCTGCTAGCTTAGTGGGGTTCCTAACTGTGGGTAAAGGAGAGGAAAGATAACGTGAGAGGTTGATGTGAGATAGAGACAGAGAGAAAAAGAGAAAGAGAAAGAGAGGCAGAGAGAGAAAGAATAGAAAAAGAAGGAGGAGGAGGAACAATGTTACTTTTTAATGTACTACATTCACCTTGTAATATGTGGTCAACAATCTGAAGACTGATCTATATTTTTCACAATTCAGATAAATCACTTTCTCCAATGAGACTAATAGCAAAGCTAAAAAAATGCTATTTTTATTCTAAGAAAATTTTACTAAGGACACGAGAGAAGTAAATTAAATTTCCCTCTAAATGTGTATTATCAAACACGATACAGATAAATTTTGAGTGTTGTCTTGTTTCAATAAAAAGAGAATGAAGGAAAACAAACACTTAAAAACTCCACCTATACTTGTCTTAACAATGATTTATAGTATGTCAAATGTCTTCTACAATTACTTATTTTCTTTTTTTTTTCCAATGAAACTTTATCTTTTATTGAGAAAAATGTGTTGAAAACTTAAACAGAAATGTAGTATTCCTCAAGACATAAGGAATTTGTGTCTCCAGCATGGCTAAGGAGAGAGCCGAACGAACACAGGCTTTTCCGTTATCCATGGCAAGTGGAGCGCTACATTGGAAAACAAAGAGTCACCAGGTTACCCCAGACTTTTGAACATAGCCCTTAACAGCCAACTTCTTATGCTGTAGGACTACATGCTCTCCAAGCAATATCTGATTTCCAATTCAATTTCCCAAATACCCTGAAGCCAGTAAAGAGGATCCCTAGATATTATGTACGAGTATTCCAGGCACACATACAAAAAAGGCCTATTTCTCTAAGTACATTAATAAGTAGTATCATGATTTAATCAATATGACTTGCCAAACATTTTTTTTTTAATCAGTCATCAATTTTATACACATCACTTTATACATGTCAATCCCAATCGCCCAATTCAGCACACCACCATCCCCACCCCACTGCAGTTTTCCCCCCTTGGTGTCCATACGTTTGTTCTCTACATCTGTGTCTCAACTTCTGCCCTGCAACCCGGTTCATCTGTACCATTTTTCTAGGTTCCACATACATGCGTTAATATACGATATTTGTTTTTCTCTTTCTGACTTACTTCACTCTGTATGACAGTCTCTAGATCCATCCACGTCTCAACAAATGACTCAATTTCGTTCCTTTTTATGGCTGAGTAATATTCCATTGTATAAATGTACCACAACTTCTTTATCCATTCATCTGTTGATGGGCATTTAGGTTGCTTCCATGACCTGGCTACAATTACTTATTTTCTAGTCAACTACAGAAAAGTTAAATTTAACTGGAGAAAATAGATAATAAGTTGTGATAAATCTCAGCTTAACTCTTTAAATAAAAGAACTGGCTAAGTTATAAACACTGTTAATTCTAAATTAAGAAGAAAATTTTGAAAACATATTTATGGTCTACATTATATATTTCATGTATAAATATGTCCATATAATTCAAATTAAATACTCTGTAGCCCTTTACACTTTATAAAGCTTAACTTATGCTAATGCCTGGCTCAGAGAATCCAGTAAATTAAATGTAGCTCAACGTTCCTATTTAAGATAAGAAAACTAGATCTTAATGAGTTTATGTAACTTAAATCAGATACAAATAATGTTCTAGAACATAACCCCCATTTCCCCCCCCACTGTTTAGAGTGTGTGTTTTCCTGTATTTGTGTGTAATAAAGAAAGGTAAATGTATTTAGGTCAGACCTGGGAACACGTGAGAATGATGATTATGAGCCTGATGATGATAGGAGTATGGCTAAAATATAACGTAAATAACTCAAAGTGCATTTGCCCAAACTGGCTGAGCAATTTATTTTCATGTAAGAAACCTGAAATGGGGCTTCCCTGGTGGTGCAGTGGTTAAGAATCCACCTGCCAATGCAGGGGACACGGGTTCGAGCCCTGCTCCGGGAAGGTCCCACATGCCGTGGAGCAAATGGGCCCGTGAGCCACAACTACTGAGCCTGCGCGTCTGGAGCCTGTGCTCCGCAACAAGAGAGGCCGCGATAGTGAGAGGCCCGTGCACTGAGATGAAGAGTGGCCCCCGCTCGCCGCAACTAGAGAAAGCCCTCGCACACAAACGAAGACCCAACACAGCCAAAAATAAACAAACAAACAAACCAACCAACCAACCAACCTGAAATGTTGCTACCCGTCCTAACAAAGTGGAGAAAAATATCTTCTCTGAAAAACAAAGTCATTCAGAAAATATACAGGACAAGGAGAATAACTTTGACTTTTGGAGTACAAAATGCATATATTTAAGAATAATGATGTATAATTGAGCAGACAGAAAGAAACCATGCTCGGAGTAGCATTTAAAGCAAGCAACCATTATCTCGCAGAAAAGAGAGACACACACCAGGTGAGAGTTTGTATATTCCTCCTTGACTTATGAAAAAGGCCATATTGGACTCTCCTTCCCAGCAACTCATCCAGTTTAATACACCTGTATAAATGAACCCAGGTGAAATCAGCAAAGAAACAATTCAACCAACACACACAATAATAAGAAATAATAAATAGCTATTGTTTATAGCCACTACGTTTTAGGCTCCTTGGTTTAGTAGCAAATGAAAACCAATACACTGACTAAGCCAGGCATGGAGTGAGAATAATGTAATTTATGGAGACATCCTTTAATAAATGTATGTTGGCCACCTATATTCTCTGTGATAATCACTGATTATACAACAACATAAACTAGAGAGAGTTCCTGCCCCCATAGAACTACCATATAAACCAGCAATTCCACTTTTGGGTATACATCTAAAGAAAACAAAAACAATGTGTTGAAGAGATATCTGCACCCCCTGTGCATTATAAGTTTATTTATAATAGCCAAGACATGAACATAACTTAAGTATCCATCAGTGGATGAATGGATAAAGAAGTTGTGGTATATTCAACAGAATATCATTCAGCCATAAAAAAGAAGGAAATTCTGCCAATCACAACAACATGGATGGACCTTGAGGGCATTATGCTAAGTGAAATAAGTCAGACAGAGAAAGACAAATACTATATGATCTCACTTATATGTGGAATCTAAAACAAACAAAAAAACTCATATAAAAAGAAATCAAATTTCAGATTTGTGGTTATCAGAGACGGAGGATGGGGGGAGAGTTCAATGAAGGTAATCAAAAGCTGCAAACTTTCAGTTACAAGGTAAGAACTGGAGTTATAATGTACAACATGATGAATTATAGTTAACACTGCTGTATGGTTAATTTACGAGCTATTATGAGAGTAGATCCTAAGAGTTCTCATCACAAGGAAAAACCATTTTTCCCTTTTTTGGTATATATGAGATGATGGATATTAACTAAACTTACAATATATATGTCATTATACTGTACATCTTAAACTTATCCAGTGATGTATATCAGTTATTTCTCAATAAAACTGGGAAAAAAAGAGCTGAATAAAATTTAATTGCCAATGAAGAAGAGGTCTTGCTGGAGGTGGCTCCCTTCCTTGTGTCACATTTACAGTTTTACCAGAGTTCTGTTTTTGACAGATGGCCAAAGAAGACACCTCTTGTTCCAGATAGGGGTAAAATTTCTTCACCGATGTTGGTAGTAGAGTGGATTTAGTTTCTCCCTTACACGTTGAGTGATATTGTAAAGGCCAGAGAGTAAACTTTGGGTGAGGGAGCCAAATGGCCATCTGGGTGTCTCCAAAGTACATCTGGGTGGATGGAACATCCAGCTTGTTTCCAACTGATCTTTTCATATTCAGGGGCTTTCAATTGGGAGATTTAAAATTCCTCAATTAGGGGGTCAGTGGGTAAGTAGAGTAGATTCAAGATCTTGCCTGATTGTGATGAGATTGGAATAGATTTATGAGCTCCGGCTTAGCATATTTGTCAGAGGCTGAATTTTCTTTTACTTTGGGAGTTTCTACCTTATGTATAGCTACCTCTTTCGAAAATTAAAAAAAAAAAAAAAAAAAAAAAAAAATTTTCTAAGAAGACAGACACCTGTGGGGAAAAGAGAAGCCTGACCCAAATTTAGTGAATACAAGGCAAAGGGTAACAAAGGGGCAGTAGTGAACACTTAGAGTTCTTACAGTAAAGGGGACCAAGGATGCAGTGACTAGTAATTTCTTTATATTCTAAAAAAAGTCTCAGGGAAAAGGGGTGAAAGTTGTAACTCTTTCACCCAAATATGGTTTGTTCAAATTAGAGATTTTCATTGAATCAAGAAAGGGAGAGAGATGGGAGAGCAGGTGAGATAGTAAAGAACCACAGCAATCTAAGAAGCAGGCTGGAAAGGAATTGTGATTATTTATTATTACTTTACATGTTATATCCATCCTGACCTCCTTATAGCTATCAAAATTCTCATTTAGAATTCAAAACTCAGTGCATATTTCATTTCATCTGGAAACCATTCCCTGTACCCAAGTTTTATCTATTTTTTTCTTCCTCAGAACTTCTGTAACTCTGTGAATAACTTAAAAAATTTATTGGATTAACTGGTTTAGATTTTTTTTCTTTCTCTCAGTAGACTTGATTCCTTGGAATAAAAACCCACTATTTTCTCAGCTTTATCCTATGGGCTGACACCTTGACACGCAATATATGTCAGGTTTTGTTCTTGTTTTTGACAACCCTTACATTGCTGTCTTCATAAAGTTCTGAGGAAAATATTTTTATTGAAAATACCCATACAGGGAGCACTACGTACATTGTAATTTCTCACATTTATTATTAAACAAGAAATACACCTTCTAGAATGTGACTTTAACAAGAAAGATTTCCATCTGGGTTTTTTATATATTAAAAATTCACTTAGGTAATTATGTTATACTTTCTACTATTATCAAATTGAATGCAGGCGAGTAATCTAGGAATTATTTTTGTCACCAGAAATCAAAGATTTTCTTTTGCAGAAATAACACATGCCCTGCTCTAGTCTAGCCAGATGACCCTTGTGGTTGCTTGGTTATTTGCAGATAGATGTAGAAGGATACAAGAGTATGCTGGTTTCAACAGTTCTACTATGGTCATTCCTTACCGAAGACTTTCTTCTTTTACAGAGAATTTCAACCATTCTGGATCCTGTGCCTGTGATCCTAGCAAAAAGCACAAGGCTGAGCACAAAATACAACTCCAGTGAGTAGATCTGAACTGTAGAAATGATTGCAACTTTATTACTTATACTTAAGAGAGTTGTCTATTCCCAAATACTTATATTTCACATAGGGCATAAATTACTATAAATGGTGTTTTTAGTATATTAAAACTTAGAGATCTCTCTAGTATTTTACACATTTTTCTTTTATCCTTATATATTATGCCCAAATCACAAGGAAATCAATAATTATTAATAAATGTTATTAATTTCAGGTAAAAATAAGATGAAATCCCTTATTCCACATTGCATAAATGTAAAATGTGGGACCATGTATTTAAATGTTATTTTCCTGTTAGCCTATTTCTGTGAGTTTTGCTTTTCTAAGCATTTTTTTCCTACCTATTCTGCTTCATCAAAGGATCACTTTGAAAATTAGTTCTACTTCTGTAAATATGATTTAAATTCCTTAGGGAGAAAGCGCTCAGAAAATGGAATATGTAATATATTTATTCAGTAAATTGTTATATCAAATCATAATCCAAAGAGCTGTTTATTGAGTTTGTAAAGTGCAGAAACCATAAATATATCATCTTAAAATAAAATCTTATAAAAACCATTTAAGAGAAAATCATCCACCACCAATATTACCTTAATAAAGCCTCTATTTTATACTATCTTTAGTAGCTACTGTCCATTTATATTTGCAATTCCCATTACATAATTTGGATTAAACCAATTATATTTTAATTTTGGTATATTAGTGATTTTCCCTAAGAATGGTATATAGTGATATTCCTTGCCTTTCACAAACACAATTATTATACCTTTCTCTAGCTTTATAAACATTTCCAACTTATGATGCCTAAATAGAGAGCTTTCTTCCTCAAAATGAAATTGTAGACGAAATTTAAGTATTCACTGTAGTACTAAAAATGTTATTAGCTTATTATGAGCAAACCACAGGCACAAAAACATCTCCATATATAAAAATCATGAAACCAGAATGAATGTAAAACTCGATAAAGCTGGTTAATTAACAGCCTTATGTCAGACAAACAAAAGACCTCAGAATAAAGTAGCTTGTAGCCTGAACAATAGCCAGAATAACTCAAGGAGTGGGAAATGGACCCTGGAATAGTGGTGTAATTACTTGGTTAATTAATTTAAAGACTGTGGAGTAATGGATTCCATCCCTTCTCTCAGAAGTGCCAGCACCCAGCATTTTCTAAAGGGCTAAAGCTACAGGCCACTTCCTAAAGGGTCAGTTTTGAAAAGGGAAAAGTAGTACAATGTCCCAGGTAACCTAAAACACTGTCAAAGCAAATAATCTTCACTCCCAGAATATTATCTCACTAACAGTAAACTTGCTTAGCCATACATACAGCAACAGATATCAATTAACTTCTCATAGGTATCTATATTTTTCCTCAGGGAAACAGAGATTATCATCTGTGGATGACCAAACACAATTGTTACCAATAATAGTCAAACTAGACGGTTATTTATAAATGTGAATAACCAATGTAGCTGAAAAACATATATAAGTATATAAAATGCAAATGCACATATTTATATTTGATTTGCTTTAATGAGATTAGACTATCAAGTTATCCGTTTAAATATAAAAAAATACATAACCATATGTTTTCATTTTTGCCTCTTTCCATGAGGAAAATAATGTGTCAAGGATCTACTTCTGATTTAAAAAATAAATCTCATAACTGCTTAAACTTTTCAGAAAAGAGATCTTAGTTTAATTTTTAATAACAACATATTCTTAAGGCAACCAAACAAATTATAGACTTATTAGGGCTTAAAAATTACCCATAAAACAAAGATATAACATTATATTTTGAGTGCATCTCAAGACTGTCGTTAGAAATAATTTCTATAAGAATAGCTCTATAATGTTGAATAGTATGTATCTTTCTGCAGCTGTATGAGGAAAAGGAACTATTTCTTATTTTAATCTTGTGAGATATCTTTCACAAGGAGGTAAAGAAAGCCTATGGCTTTCAAAAACCTCAAAATTCTGGGATTCCATGAGTTAGCAATGAGAGTCAAACAAAATATGACTAAGAAATTCAGAAACTAACATATGAAGAGAAGAGAAGCAGAATCAGTCTATGAGCAAATGGATTATAGAAAATGGAATGTTTTACACACTTAGCCTTTGAAACCCTTTGCTAAAAACTTAAATAGGTGGGTGGTATTCTTACGAGGATTAATTTTAAGCTTCAACCTAGTCACTGAATATTCAAAAGGAGACTTTTAAAGCTAAGTTTGATAGTAAAAACTGGAGAAAGCTGTGTTTCTCTACGTAATATTTGGGCACAGCTTTTTTAGGGGATGTCTTTGCTTTTATTTCTGAAGGAGGGGAGTTAGAAATCATGGATAGAGTCAGAGGAGGAAAGAGGGAATATCAGAAAGCTAAGAAATCTGATAGGAAGTTTGAACCTGCTGGGAGAAATTGCCAAAAGAATTTCTAAAAACTAGGATACTTAATAGTAAGATTCAGTTGTTTCTTGCCTAAAGATCTTTCTGAAGGTGAAGGGTTTGGCCATCATGATGACCTGCTTTCAAATCCCAGCTCTGCTACTTAGCTACATGACCCTGGGAGAGCCATTTAACCTCTCTCTGATCAACTCTCTCATCTATAAGATGATGATAATACTAGGACCTAATTCATAGAATTGTTGTGAGGACTAATTGACCTAATACATTTAAAAATCTTAGACTGGCACCTCTAAACATTTGGAAGACATGCATACTGCTTTGAATTCCATAAATCCTTGTTGCTGAGCTTGCAGAGTAAGTACACTCTTACTTAGGTGAGTAAGATACTTTGTAATAGGGATTGGGGGATACTAGGTAATAGGGATGCGGTAAACAGACTGCCATCTAATCCTCCTTTGGCATCAGTCCTGGGAAAAAAGGATTTCAGCCTCTGACTACTTCAGAAGCCTTATATGTTTAGTGGTTCTTGCTCTTAGATTCAAATATATACCTTTTATCTTTACACTAAACTCTTCTTGAGCTAGCTTGTTTATGGCCTTAATGACTATTTATCATGTGTTAATTTGAGCCATCCAATATACAGATAAGGACAATAAGTATGATCATTTTTTTCTGGATATTAAAGGATATTTCAATAGGAATATAAGAAAATGTAAAATTTTGCAATACATATGCTTCCAAGTGTTGCTGTTCTGTTGAATTCTGTTTATATATAGAAGCACATCCATCAGCAGTTTTGTATTGATTGCTCAGTTTTCTGCTGACAATGTCTGTGACGGAGCCAAAATGACTAAGCTAATACATGCAGTAGAAACAGGTGATACATATCTAGATATATGTTTTTTAAAAAAACATGTGTCTTGAAGATTTAGCTTAAGTTCTGTCTGTTCCCTCACTAATTTGAAAAGGGCTGTGGTTGGGGGGACACTGAGTAAAAGCTGATAGTAATAAAAATAACAACAACACTTATTTTGCTTTTGGCATCAAAACATTAAGATTCATGATACCCAAACTCTACGAAAACCAATGTACATCACTATCCAACACCTAACTTGAAAATAATTCTATGTACTGGTTAATATCCTAAGTACTCCTAAAAAAATAAGAGCAAAAGTTCCTCTATACGGTGTTGATTTTCATGTTTTGGAGAATTTGTATGTATCCAGCTACAGTGAATATATATATATATAGATAGATTCAGACATTCAGGATGAAGGGAAACTATGATGACTTTGGAAGAAAAAGTTAAATAAAATGTGCTAAGGGAAGATCTACACATATACAAGAATTCAATCTCACAGGTCAAAGATTTGCATAATATTTCAGGGATTCAGAGATTCTCTTCCTCCTTCAGCCTTTCCATGGATCACCTTGGAATAACCTCCAGAGGATTAAATTTCCTGCATCCAAATCCAAATAAACTAGAAAATTGTTTAATTGTGGGTAACATACAACCTGACAAACTCTTGGTCTGTTGCGATGTTACCTCTAAATACTGAATATGATGCTGTGAACCTTGTCTTATAAAAATTATGGGACCCAAACAGGAAAAGTACCTGAATTAAGACCATTTCAAATGGAAGTAAGTTGAGCGATTACAGGCTCAAAGCCAAAACAGGCACAACTGTTGCTTCTTTCATTATGTACAGTTGAATTCACAGTCAAGTTTTATCTCAAAATATACCTAGAATCATGTTAGCCTGGAAAATATTTAAAGGATACTTAACCAAATGACCTGAAATAATAAAACAAAATATCTACTGGGTATCAAATCTTGGCCAACATAACTAACATATTTACCATCCAAGGTAAAGTAAAGGTAATATGTGCCTATGTAAATTAGGGTTTTCCTTTATAGAGCTATGTACTATAAACCACTTAAAAATTGGGAGATACAGCTATGCTGGAAAACAGTTTGGCAGTTTCTTGTAAGGTTAAAAGTGCATTTGCATGAGATCTAGAAATTTCACTTGTGGTTATTTATCCTAGAGAAATGAAAACTTATGTTCACATAAAAACCTATACATAGGGCTTCCCTGGTGGCGCAGTGGTTGAGAATCTGCCTGCCAATGCAGGGGACACGGGTTCAAGCCCTGGTCTGGGAAGATCCCACATGCCACGGAGCAACTAGGCCCGTGAGCTACAATTACTGAGCCTGCGCGTCTGGAGCCCATGCTCCGCGACAAGAGAGGCCGCGATGGTGAGAGGCCCGCGCACCGCGATGAAGAGTGGCCCCCGCTTGCCGCAACCAGAGAAAGCCCTCACACAGAAACGAAGACCCAACACAGCCATAAGTAAATAAATAAATAAATAAATAAAATTTAAAAAAAAAAAAAAAAAAAAAAAACCTATACATAAAGGTTCATAGAAATTTAACTGGTTAGGAAAGAAACCAAATGGCCTTCAGTGGTGAATGGATGAACACACTATGATACGGTGATACAAAAGAATACTACTCAGTAGTAAAAAGGTACAAAGTATGGTTATATGTAACAACTTGGATAGACCTCAAGGGGATTATGCTGAGTAAAAAGACAATCTAAAAGGCTACTTATTGTATTATTCCATTTATTTATAACAAGTCCTTAAGGTAACAAAACTAACAGTGATGGAAAACAAATCCATGGTTGCCAAGGGGTTAAGGTTAGAGGGAGATTGTGACTATGGAACAATAACATGAAGGAATTATTTTGTGACAAAATCTGTATCCTGACTGTGGTGATGGTTACATAAATAAATATATGGAATAAAATTTCATTAACTATAACCTCTCCTCTTTAAAAAAAATGAGTGCATGTAGAAACTGGTGAAATCAAAATAAGGTTTTTAGTTGAGTTAATAGCAGTGTACTGATGTAAGTTTCCTGATTTTGCTAATATACTTTAGTAGTGTAAGGTGTTATCATTGGGGGAAGCTGAATAAAAGGTACAAGTGAACACTGTAAAATTTTTAGCTATGAGGATAAACTACTTAAAAAGAAAGTACCAGTCCCTCCCATCAGGAAACTTGCACAAACCTCTTAGATAGCCTCATCCAGCACAGGGCAGACAGCAGAAGCAAGAAGAACTACAATACTGCAGCCTGTGGACCACAAACCACATTCACAGAAAGAGAGACAATACGAAAAGACAGAGAGCTATGTACCAGACGAAGGAACAAGATAAAACCCCAGAAAAACAGCTAAATGAAGTGGAGATAGGAAACCTTGCAGAAAAAGAATTCAGAATAATTATAGTGAAGATGATCCAGGAACTCGGAAAAAGAATGGAGGCAAAGATTGAGAAGATGCAAGAAATGTTTAATGGAGACCTAGAAGAATTAAAGAACAAACAGAGATGAACAATACAATAATTGAAATAAAAACTACACTAGAAGGAATCAATAGCAGACTAACCTGGAATAATAAGTGACCTGGAAGACAGAATGGTGGAATTCACTGCTGAGGAACAGAATAAAGAAAAAAGAATGAAAAGAAATGAAGACAGCCTAGGAGACCTCTGGGACAACATTAAATGCAACAACATTCGCATTATAGGGGTCTGAGAAGGAGAAGAGAGAGAGAAAAGACCAGAGAAAATATTTGAAGAGATTATAGTCAAAAACTTCCCTAACATGGGAAAGGAAATAGCCGCCCAAGTCCAGGAAGCGCAGAGAGTCCCATACAGGATAAACCAAAGGAGAAACAAGCCGAGACACATAGTAATCAAATTGGCAAAATTTAAAGACAAAGAAAAATTACTGAAACTAGCAAGGGAAAAACAACAAATAACATACAAGGGAATTCCCATAAGGTTAACAGCTGATTTCTCAGCAGAAACTCTACAAGCCAGAAGGGAGTGGCATGACATACTGAAAGTGATGAAAGGGAAGAACGTACACCCAAGATTACCCCGCAAGGATCTCATTCACATTCGATGCAGAAATCAAAAGCTTTACAGACAAGCAAAAGCTAAGAGAATTCAGCACCACCAAACCAGCTCTACAACAAATGCTAAAGGAACTTCTATAAGTGGGAAACACAAGAGAAGAAAAGGACCTAAATAAACCCAAAACAATTGAGAAAATGGTCATAGGAACATACATCTCGATAATTGCCTTAAACGTGAATGGTTTAAATGCTCCAATGAAGAGACATAGGCTTGCTGAATGGATACAAAAACAAGACCCATATATATGCTGTCTACAAGAGACCCACTTTAGACCTAGGGACACATACAGACTGAAAGTGAGGGGATGGAAAAAGATATTCCATGCAAATGGAAATCAAAAGAAAGCTGGAGTAGCTATACTCATATCAGATAAAATAGACTTTAAAATAAAGAATGTTACAAGAGACAAGGAAGGACACTACATAATGATCAAGGGATCAATCCAGGAAGAAGAGATAACAATTATAAGTATATATGCACCCAACATAGGAGCACCTCAATACATAAGGCAACTGCTAACAGCTCTAAAAGAGGAAATCGACAGTAACACAATAATAGTGAGGGACTTTAACATCTCACTTACACCAATGCACACATCATGCAAAATCAAAATAAATAAGGAAACAGAAGCTTTAAATGACACAATAGACCAGATAGATTTAATTGATATTTATAGGACATTCCATCCAAAAACTGCAGATTACACTTTCTTCTCAAGTGCGCACGGAACATTCTCCAGGATAGATCACATCTTGGGTCACAAATCAAGCCTCAGTAAATTTAAGAAAATTGAAATCATATCAAGCATCTTTTCTGACCACAACGCTATGAGATTAGAAATCAATTACAGGGAAAAAAAGGTAAAAAACACAAACACATGGAGGCAAAACAATACATTACTAAATAACCAAGAGATCACTGAAGAAATCAAAGAGGAAATCAAAAAATACCTAGAGACAAATGACAATGAAAACACCCATCCATCTCTAGCTCTGCCAAAAAACTGCAGAGGAAGGAAAACTCCAAACTCATTCTGTGAGGCCACTATCACCCTGATACCAAAACCAGAGAAAGATACTACAAAAACAGAAAATTACAGACCAATATCACTGATGAATATAGATGCAAAAATCCTCAACAAAATACAAGCAAACAGAATCCAACAACACATTAAAAGGATCATACACCATGATCAATTGGGATTTATCCCAGCGATGCAAGGATTCTTCAATATATGCAAATGAATCAATGTGATACACCATATTAACAAGTTGGAGAATAAAAACTATATGATCACCTGAATAGATGCAGAAAAAGCTTTTGACAAAATTCAACACCCATGTATGAAAAAAACTCTCCAGAAAGTGGGCATAGAGGGAAACTACCTCAACCTAATTAAGGCCATATATGACAAACCCACAGCCAACATCATTCTCAATGGTGAAAAACTGAAAGTATTTCCTCTAAGATCAGGAACAAGACAAGGATGTCCACTCTCGCCACTGTTATTCAACAGAGTTTTGGAAGTCTTAGCCACAGCAATCAGAGAAGAAAAAGAAATAAAAGAATACAAATTGGAAAAGAAGAAGTAAAACTGTCACTGTTTGCAGATGACATGATACTATACATAGAGAATAATAAAGAAGCCACCAGGAAACTACCAGAGCTAATCAATGAATTTGGTAAAGTTGCAGGATACAAAATTAATGCACTGAAATCTCTTGCATTCCTATACATTAATGAGAAATCTGAAAGAGAAACTAAGGAAACACTCCCATTGACCATTGCAACAAAAAGAATAAAACTCCTAGGAATTAACCTACCTAGGGACACAAAAGACCTGTATGCAGAAAACTATAAGACACTGATGAAAGAAATTAAAGATGATACCAACAGATGGAGAGATATACCATGTTCTTGGATTGGAAGAATCAACACTGTGAAAATGACTATACTACCCAAAGAAATATACAGATTCAATGCAATCCCTATCAAACTACCAATGGCATTTTTTACGGAACTAGAACAAAAAATCTTAAAATTTGTGTGGAGACACAAAAGATCCTGAATAGCCAAAACAGTCTTGAGGGAAAAAAACAGAGCTGGAGGAATCAGACTCCCTGACTTCAGACTATACTACAAAGCTACAGTAATCAAGACAATATGGTACTGGTACAAAAAGAGGAATATAGATCAATGGAAAAAGATAGAAAGCACAGAGATAAACCCCCACACCTATGGTCAACTAATCTATGACAAAGGAGGCAAGGATATACAATGCAGAAAAGACTGTATCTTCAATAAGTGGTGCTGGGAAAACTGGACAGCTACATGTAAAAGAATGAAATTAGAACACTCCTTAACACCATAAACAAAAATAAACTCAAAATGGATTAGAGTCCTAAATGTAAGACAGGACACCATAAAACTCTTAGACGAAAACATAGGAAGAACACTCTTTGACATAAATCACAGCAAGATCTTTTTTGATCCACCTCCTAGAGTAAATAAAATAAGTAAGTAAATAAAAACAAAAATAAACAAATGGGACCTAATGAAACTTAAAAGCTTTTGCACAGCAAAGGAAACCATAAACAAGACGAAAAGACAACCCTCATAATGGGAGAAAATATTTGCAAATGAATCAATGGACAAAGGATTAATCTCCAAAATTTATAAACAGCTCATGCAGCTCAATATTAAAAAAACAAACAACCCAATCCCCAAATGGGCAGAAGACCTAAATAGACATTCCTCCAAAGAAGACATACAGATGGCCAAGAAACACATGAAAAGTTGCTCAACATCACTAATTATTAGAGAAATGTGAATCAAAATGACAATGAGGTATCACCTCACACCAGTTAGAATGGGCATCATCAGAAAATCTACAAACAACAAATGCTGGCGAGGGTATGGAGAAAAGAGAATCCTCTTGCACTGTTGGTGGGAATGTAAATTGATACAGCCACTATGGAAAACAGTACGGAGGTTCCTTAAAAACTAAAAATAGAATTACCATAAGTTCCAGCAATCTCACTACTGGACATATACCCAGAGAAAGCCATAATTCAAAAAGGTACATGCATCCCAATGTTCATTGCAGCACTATTTACAATAGCCAAGTTATGGAAACAACCTAAATACCCATCAACAGACGAATGGATAAAGAAGTTGTTAAACATATATACAATGGAATATTACTTAGCCATAAAAAGGAACGAAATTGGGTCATTTGTTGAGACGTGGATGGATCTAGAGACTGTCATACAGAGTGAAGTAAGTCAGAAAGAGAAAAACAAATATTGTATATTAACACACGTATGTGGAACCAAGAAAAATGGTACAGATGAACCGGTTTGCAGGGCAGAAGTTGAGACACAGATGTAGAGAACAAACGTATGGACACCAAGGGGGGAAAGCCACAGGGGGAAGGGGGGTGGGGATGATGGTGTGCTGAATTGGGTGATTGGGATTGACATGTATACACTGATGTGTATAAAATTGATGACTAATAAGAACCTGCTGTATAAAAAAATAAATGAAATTAAATTTAAAAATTAAAAAATTAAAAATAAAATAAAATAAAAAGAAAGTATAAACATTAAGAATGTATGTGTAACTGTCTCTAGGTCCATCCATGTCTCTGTCATACAGAGTGAAGTAAGTCAGAAAGAGAATAGCAAATATCATATAATAACGTTTATATGTGGAATCTAGAAAAATGGTACAGATGAACTTATTTGCAAAGCAGAAATAGGGTCACAGATGTAGGGAACAAACTTATGGTTACCAAGGGGGGAAGGGGTGGGTGGGACGAACTGGGAGATTGGGATTGACATATATACACCACTATGTATAAAATAGATAAGTAATGGGAACCTACTGTATAGCACAGGGAACTCTACTCAATGATCTGTGGTGACCCAAATGGGAAGGAAATCTAAGAAAGAGTGGATATATTTATATGTATAACTGAATCACTATGCTATACAGCAGAAACTGACACAACATTGTAAAGCAGCTATACTACAATAAAAAAATGTATGTGCCAAAATTAATTTTAGAATGATTAGTCTGAACTATTGCTGGCTCTAGTTAGATTTTAGTGTCAATTTATTATTGACACAGTTTCTAGTTTATGGCAATAAAACCAAAGCATAAGCATATGACCATTGTGTCCTTTTGTTGTTGTTGCTGTTTTCCATTAAAAGGTAGCAAAAGTGGGATGGAAGACCTCCAAATATTGCATGGAGGGTGTACTACCACGTGGTTCAGATAATTAAAGATATCTCTTGGGTGTTGGTGGGAATATACTATATCAAATATATTCTAGCATAAAAGCTTTTTTTGGTAAAAATGTGGGTATCATGAAAATATTGATGGGTATGGGAAAGAAGGTATTTGTGAATAATTTCTGGAAATCATCCTGCTGTATCTCAAATTTTGCATTTGACTGTTGCTTCAATTTTAAATGAACTTTGATATTATTTCAAGACTTGAAAGACCATACTCTCCAAATATTTTAATCCACTGGGATTATGTGATGCAACCCTTTACACTGTTAACAGCAGTTATAAGTAAAAGTTTTGCATAATTTCCTTAAATATAGTCAAAGAATAGTGATCCATCTCTAAAAAATGCACATAACAAAATAGCCTACTATATTCCATATACCCCTAGATCATTCTCTAATATTTTACATATACATAATGTGCTTAATTCTCCAATTAGATTCTAAAGTTTTAAGACAAAGTGTTTTTCCTACTTCTATTGTATCTTTGTTATTCCTTAGCAAAGTTGATGAATGCATTTTTGGTCCATAAGAATTGCTTTGTTGATTATAGAAGCTAGTACTATATTGAATGCTGCTTCTAGAAAACAAATATTTCAAATTATATTTAATCATTTGGTCCAAATATATTGCTCTCTCAGGCTTTTGTCAGCAAAAATAGCTCAGTTTGTGTATTAAATTGTGAATAATTGCTACAATTTCCCCTACTTATCATTTTTTTATGAAGTAACTTAATTTTCACCAAATCTTTTATGCACAAATGGTTTAGTAACTTCCATTTTATAGAATAAGAAACAAATTCAAATAGGTTACATTACTGTCAAAAGATATTCCCTACTTTTAACCACTACTATCACTATACACATACTAAAAAGGCTAAAATTTATATATATATATTTATATATGTTACATGTATTTATACACACAAATATACACAAAATACATATATATACGCACAAACATACTGCCAATACAAAATACTAGCAATAATATAAGGCAATTAAAACTCCAATATATTGTAGCTGGGAATACAAAATGGTACTGCACCCTGTAAATTAGTTGGGCAGTTCCCAGAAAGTTAAACTAACATCTGCAAAATGATGTAGAAAACTCATTCCAAGGTATTTATACAAGAGAAATAAAAGGTCATGTTCACACAAATACTTGTATACAGCTATTTATAGCATATTTGTTCATTTGGGAAATTTGGATTTTATTTATTTGGGAACAACACAAATGTTTTTAACTGAGTATATAGATTTTAAAAACTGGTACATTATACAATGGACTAGTACTCAGCATTAAACAGGAACAAAATATGGAAACACACAATTTGAAAGAATCTCAAGGTGTTACATATATGTTAAATGAAGGAAGCCAGTTTCAAAGTGTTACCTACTCCTCAGTTCCAGTGATATGAAACATGGTATGATCAAGCAATTCCACTCCTGGGTGTATACCCAGAAAAATTAAAATACTAATTCAAAAAGTTACATGCACCCCAATGTTCAGAGCAGCACCATTTACAATAGCCAGGACATGAAAGAACCCATGTGCCCATCAAAAGACAATTGGATTGGGGCTTCCCTGGTGGCACAGTGGTTGAGAATCTGCTTGCCAATGCAAGAGACATGGGTTCGAGCCCTGGTCTGGGAATATCCCACATGCTGTGGCGCAACTAGGCCCATGAGCCACAACTACTGAGCCTGCGCGTCTGGAGCCTGTGCTCCACAACAAGAGAGGCCGCAATAGTGAGAGGCCTGCGCACCACAATGAAGAGTGGCCCCCACTTGCCGCAACTAGAGAAAGCCCTAGCACAGAAACGAAGACCCAACACAGCCAAAAATAAATAAATAAATTAATTAATTAAAAAAAAAAGACAATTGGATTAAGAAGATATAGTGCATATATATATACAGTGGAATATTACTCAGCCACAAAAAAGAATGAAATACTGCCATTTGCAGCTATGTCAATGGACCTAGAGAATATTATGCTTAGTGAAATAAGTCAGACAGAGAAAGACAAATACTAAACAATGTCACTTATATGTGGAATCCAAAAAATAATACAAATGAATTATGAATGTATGTATGTATGAATACAATACATACAAGATGGAAACAGACTCAGTCATAGAAAACAAACTTGGGGTTACTAAAGGAGATAAGGAAGGGGGGAGGGAAAAATTAGAAGTATGGAATTAACAGATACAAACTACTATATACAAAATAGATAAGCAAAAGGATATACTGTATAGCTCAGTAAATTATGCCCATTATCTTGCAATAACCTACAATGGGATATAATTTACAAAAATACTGAATCACTATACTGGACTCCTGAAATTAACACAGTATTGTAAATCAACTATACTTCAATTTAAAATTACAGTTAAAATTAATATTTCAAATTTATAGATATTTTGTTATTATTTTTTAAAATATTCTCTTCTTCTTCTCCCCACCCACATGAGTATGTAACTAACCAAATGGAAACTGAAGAGCTCTACAACCATTTCTAAAATACAACTATTTTTTAAAAAGCAGTTTAAAAACTGATAAACAAATTTCCAAAGGTTCTATTATTTTGTTCTCTATTAATGTGATTTTAAATGTGACTATGAATTTTATCTATGTGCAACATGAATGTGAAATATCTATATAAGAGTTAATTGGATGAAAATACTTGTTAACCTGATCATTAGGCTTCCTGCAGTTAATACAGAATTACACTTGGCCATTGGAATTGACTTAAATGTTCAGAAAAAAGTTGTTTCTGATTCTACTGACCTTTCCACTGTGGTTTATCTTTATTCAAATCAAAAGGATACTGTGGAACAAGAAAAAAAATTACAAGGATATAGGACCAGCCTCTGACCATTACTACTGTATATCTACAATTGAATTTGCATCACAGCAATACCATCGAGTAACTATGGAGGTCACAATAAATGAGTGACAACAGTTTTGTAGCTCAGTTTGCTCATCTTTACCATGGGATGTAGAGTGTCAATTACCATTTCAGTGCTTACTGGGTGCTGGCTACCTGTTAAGTAGTTTTAGAGTTTGAAAAGGTGGCAGGACAGTGTACTATATGAGCATACAAGTGATCCAAGTGGCAGAGACAAGGAGAGTTTGATGCAGGATTCATATATGTAAACAATGTGTCTGCCATTTAGTCACTTTGTCATCTTACACAAATCACAGAATCTCTCTAAGTGCCATGCCTTCCCTTAACATGGGGGGATAATAGTAAACCTTAGCTCACAATGCTGCTAAGAGGATCAGAAACAGTTAATGGAAAAGCATTGTCAATTATAGATAAAATATATGTTTTGTCTTTTTGGGAGGGTACTTTTTAGGTAATCCCATTGTTTAAAAATACATGGACACTGTATACATACAGTAGGAATTCTGATTATAATACAATTACAGAGAATACAAAAGAACACAGCAATAGAGAATAAAGAAACTTTCACTGTTTAATATTTTCAGTGCAGTTAATCTATATTATGCATAAAGTTGTAATTAGACAGTGCTTATATGAAAATAATTACCATTATAGGGACTTCACTTGAATCTTCAGGATCTGCCAACTAATTAGCTCATTCCAAAGACAAAATGATAATGTAACATCATCCACTTTCAAAAACTGACCCTTGTCACCTAGACAATTAAGTATTCATGAAAAGTATGATCTTGCTACATTCCATTAAATGCCAAGTAAACAAACTGAAGTGAGAAAAACATTTTAGAAGTAGTTAGCTAATTTGGACACACCTTCTGATATTATTCACAAAAGCATTTAGTCTGTAGTTTTTCTCTTAAATCCTATGTGGTAATGATTAAAATTTAGTTTCTTATTTTATCTCCCTTAATAATAATTCCAAATTCCCAAGCACACATACTTTTTCAATTAAAAATATTAATCAAGTTAGATACATTTCATTAGTAGCCAAGTGAAATCAACTAGTATTTAATAAGTACTCATACATAAGGTGCACTAGGTTTCCAAGCGGATAAATAAAAGGAATAAACTATAAATTCTTGTCTCAAAGGGTGACAAGAATGAGTGTGGGCTATAATCTGAAAATAAGCTAAGAAAGTTTTATAAGGGGAAATAACCAAGTCAGTACCTAGAGAATAGATATACAGAGACTATGATGAACCTATTATCAGTTGGAGGCAAAAAAATCACAGGATTTACTGAGAATGATGTTAGACTGATTTAACGACTTTGGGAAAGGCAATGATGGGAGATGTAACACAATAGGTTGCTTGGGACAAGACTGTTTAGACTTTGGAATGCTAGGTTTAGGTGTTTTAATTTGACGTTTTCCATTTCTCTAAATGGAGAGTCAAACTTTCTGAGGATAAATTTTTTGTCAGAGTAATAATGAAAAAACAAAAATGGAAATGTCAGTTAAACTGGAGGGTTTTTTTTTTCTTTTTCTTTTTAATGTGGGCAAAACATAACTAATGTTGTAACTACAGTGGTATTAGAAGAAAGGAAAAAGAATATGTATGTGAGAAATCCTGAAGAAATAGAGTCATTAGGATTTAAGAATGGAAGAGTTAAGGGAGAAGACAGAATTAGCTATCAAAATAGAAAAGCTTTTAACTCCAGGCAGCTTTGAGAATTGGAATATTAAGAAGATGAACTCCTCTGAGTGTGCAGGGAGAAGTATTTTTAAAGCCTGTTGAACTTGAAGAAGCAGAATATTTAAGTGGAAATATCTGAGGAATCACTGCAAATTGGGAAATGCAGACTAAAACTCCAGAAAAGTCAGACTGGAAGGAATAATTTTAGGGTCCAGCACATAGAAGAGAGAGCTGAGGCCATGGACCTAATGAGATCTCTGATGGAAAGCTAGCAAAGAGAATATTCTCCAAGAGAAACCTGAAGAATATTTATACATTATACATGAGAATTTTGAGAAGAAGCATCAAGGAGAGTTATAAATTATGAGATTTAGAGGAAGCAGTATTTTTAAAAAGAATGAAATGACCCATTGTGTTGCCCTCTACAGTGAAGCCAAAGAAGGTGGGACAAAGAGGAGAAAACTGTTTGACTATTGGAAAGTCTGTGTTGATAGAATAAGTTCAGAGAAGTAGGGAAGAAAACCAGATAAAAAGGAGTTAAGAAATTAGTATTTGATGAGCAACTGGAGGCAGCAAATAATGTACCATGCTTTCTAGAATGTTTACAATTCAAGATTTAACTAATCAGACAATTCTTGAAAGAGTTCTATCGAGCCAGAAAACAGAGTTGTCATTGAAGCCTAGAGTACACAGAGCCAACATTAAGGAGTATATGCTCTGGTGGCTAGAGTAGGGTCAAGGAGGGAGCACAGAGAGCCTAGGGAGAGCCTACCTGGTCATCAAGGGCAGATTAGGCCTCTCAGAGGAGGCAGCCTGTTAACCAAAATGGTGCTCCCAAAAGTTTAAGTAGGCATTTGCCTGGAGAAATGGAGGTCGATATGGAAAAGGAAGAGTACCTAGTGTCAGGTAAGTATCCCAGGGGAGAGAGACAGAGTATCAAATAGTTGGGAAACTGCACACACTAGGGTGACTGGAAAGTAAAATATTGTGAGGGGGTCATTGAGAATTTACGACACTGGTACAAAATGAGACTAAACAGGAAGTCATGACCTTCGAAGTATTGCTAAGAAATTATAACTTTCCCTCGAGTAGAAGGAATTATAGGATCCCAAGCAGGGGAGTGCTATTTATCTCAGTCAATCACAAGATTAGCCAAGCTATTCCCTTAAGTTTACGCAAAAGGAGACAGGCAGAGAAAATGAACACAGTCAACTGTCAATCATGGGACAAAAATTTATGTCTGTTTCTTCTAGTTTTGAAATTTCTGAAGCCTCCAAGGATGGGAATTATGAAACTCATAAATACCCTGAGTTTTAGCTTTATGTTATAGCCTGCCTCTAAGTTAAAAAAAAAAAAAAAAAAAAGTCTGGGTGATCTCTGAAGTTAAAGTAAGAGCAATTGTAAAAATGGTGGGAATGATTATTCATCGTACAAGGGACTTTATTTAGATCTGAGGCGTAAACCAGTATGACTCTGAGCAAGCCAATGGGCACAAAAAGGAAGGATGCTCAACAGAAAGGGCAGCATAGAACACAGAGGCTCAGGTGAATTCCTCCCTGCATTTGAAGATATTGAATAATTTCTCCACAGCAGTAGAAAAAAATCCTCTCGCTGGAAAATAGCATGAATACAAAATGACTGACTACGGTGCAAAGTAACCAGTCACTGGGGAATGACTTGCCTATACTACTAGCTTACAAAAGTGGGCAAAATAAAATATAATCTTACACTCATTTATTTCATTTGTTAGCACTTTCTGAAGAAGCACTTTAAATCCTGATTGTATCAAGAATAAATACATCAATGTAGCTGCGCTATACATTTTATTGAATCCTATATGATGTACCAACACCCATAATTTTCAAGAATTACCACCCAGAGGGAAAAATCATCAGTTGTGAAAATAAACACTTTTAAAAATTACTGTGGGCTGGTTATTAGGGACAAACTTTCCTAAAATGAATGATCACACTTCAAATTCATGACCCAAAACTGTTGCTCTTCTTAGCTGTGAGATGGGCACCCACCAGCACGGTGTGTGTTAGGAGAAAGATACCTTTTTTAAGATATGTTAATTTAACTTATATAAATTAATTGGCTGAAACACAAAGTAAGAGTGTAGAATTTTACCATTTGGATGGCTTTATTAACTGAAAAGTCAGGTGTTGAAATACATTTAAAGATCTGTTTTTCTGTTCTCTGCTGGTGTGATGTGGGCAGATTCTCACTTGTTAATTATATTGTGTATAAAAAGTAGAAAAACTAAATTGAAAGAAATAAAATATTCTATAAGTATTTTTTTGCATGGAAGCTTATGCCCACAAAGAAATATGGCACTTGCTGTCACAAAACTAGCTTTGTCCTAATCGCAACCCCACAGTCACAAATTATTATGACAGAATTACTTCCTTTTTCAAATACTGCTTTCTACTGTAATAACATCTCTTATTAGTCTACCATCATTATTCATCATTATGCAACAGCTACTTAAACATACCTACCCAGAAACTCTCTAGAAAATTATAACAAACCTTGACTCATCATTTCAGAGAGCCAACTTTCCAAAATAAAGTACTGACATCACTTAATGAACAATTCAGAATTGCTTATTTTTCAAACTATGCATGGTCGCAAATTCCAGCTTTAGAACTATTCTTACACCAGTAACCCACTGTTATAACACTAAGTTAAAAACTAAATTTCAATTCACCAGTTACTCCTAAAATTTATAATGATGTGTACTTGTGAGAAACTGTGATTTCACAATTACTATTTCATAGACCTGATTCCTCAAACATGTTAGACATACAGAAGTTTACATCTCTTTTAAAAAACATTATGAACCTGCATCTTTTCTATGGATTTTAAACATCAAAATATACTTTTAAAATTCCTATTCTGATTTAGATTTGGCACACTAAATATTGAATAATTTATAGATATATATACATATATAAAGAGTTATCAAATTAGATGTATCTTTTTATACCTATTTCCAGATTCTAGTATTCTTGAGAATCTTTCAAATATATGTAAAAATGCATATAACATTTGCTTGAAAATATAGTTAATCGAAAGGTGAAATGAGGATAATTCTAATCTCATATTTCAGCAACTGGAAAAATATGAGATGATATTTATAAAGTAAATAATAAATAATTATGATTAAATATTTTAGTAAAAAAATAAAGGAGGATGAGAAACACAGAAGCACTGTAAGGTGGAGTACATACTCTGATTTAAATTGCTATGAAGAGTCTTTAGAAAGTATTTAAGAATTGAAAGAAACAAATTCAAAACAAATATAACAAATTGCCATTTAGGAATTAAGTGAACAAGCAATGACGGGTGACCAGTTTGCAGCTGAGCTTTTGCTGCTGAGCGTTAGCCACTCAGCTCACAGTTTTCAACAAGGCAGGCTATTCAGTGCATGCCTGAAATAGAGGCCAGGCACAATCGAGACAAACAAGACATCCATCATGTTTTCAATACCCAGAGTCTGTGCTTTAAGTTACCTCCATCTCAAACTGAAAGGATAAAAGGCTTAACTGCCCTAGGAGAAAATAGTGCCACATGTGTCTGTGGTTCAGGGAGAAGTCTTCACTTGCTGGAGGTACTGGGAAAATGCTTGTAACTCATGCAGATGGGGGATGAGGAAAAGGCAGGATGTCTTAAAAATGGAAACAGTAGAAAAGAGTTCAGGATAATGTGTTGGAAAATAAAGAGGGATTGTGTTTTGATTAAAAGCATGAACTCTGCACACAAAAGGGAGCTTTGGGGACCTTGCAAATGAGCCCAGGTACCCCTGTGCCTGGCAACCCTGACCTACTAACACTGTCTGTCTAACCAACCCAGCTTTATGAGAAAGTGGATTAGTTAGTAGCCAATGAAGTGGAATATGAAGGGTGATTTCTCTGAGATTTATTTGGTATGCTATGTTAACATATCAGAAAGCTCCATAGATGGGAGCAGCATTGTGAGTTCAGGAATATTAACCAAGTCATATTATAAATTATACATCTTCACATTCCTATGTTATTTAATCCTTATCTCCCACATTCATTTTAGAGGTCAAGAAATTTTATACAAAAGTTTATTTATAAATAAATAGTGTCAGACATGTATGAGACTTTGGACAAAAATTGAGTCAAAGAAAAATTGGGCCTATTTTGTTGAAGTTTAATGATCACAGCAGATATTTATTAATCCAACAAATACAGAGTAATACAATTAGATAGTTGATTCTTTGAAGCAATGTATAGGGAGCTATGAGAGCTAAAGCAAAGGGGTCTGATCTAGTTTCAGGGCACATGGCGTTTAAGTGGAGAAATGATATGTGAGTAGGAGTTAAATTGATAAAGGGATGAAGTGGGGTGAAATTCTCACCAGAGGGATGAGCAGGCCAAATAGACTGAGCCTGACGGACATGCGGAGTATAATCTAGTGCAGGCAGTATAGGTAGTAAGGAGAAAAATATTTGCAGATGAGCCTGAGACATCCATAGGGTCTTAGAGGTCAAGAAGGCTAGGATCTTTGAGTGTTAACCTAATAACTGGCAAATGATTTTAAATGGGAAGGTAACATGACTAACTATAGCCGCCTTTATGAAGATCATTGTGAATGCAGAAGTAAGTGGATTGGATAAGGAGGGCTGGAGTTGAGAGGGGATCATCTATAATTTTGTTAGTAAGAATGCTTAGGTGATTGTTATAGTAGAGTGACAATCTTGGCTAACCACATCCTTTTCTTCATTTCTCCAAGCTCTGAACACTGAATGACTCACGTCTCAGTAGTCTCTTTTCTTCTTTATGTATGCTTACTATCTAGATGCACTCACAACTCATGGTTTAAAAATCATA
The DNA here is from genome assembly GCF_028023285.1 of Balaenoptera ricei. Lineage (NCBI taxonomy): Eukaryota > Metazoa > Chordata > Mammalia > Artiodactyla > Balaenopteridae > Balaenoptera > Balaenoptera ricei. The sequence continues at coordinate 60,753,164 of NC_082644.1, read as the reverse complement.
GATCATGATATCTCCCAAATTTGCACCTAATCCATCAGCAAATTTTATCTCTGATAAATACACAATCCAACCTTGTTTTGCCATCTCCATTCTTACCATGGTCCAAGTCACTAATTCCTCTAACTTAGATTGATAGCTTCGTAATTAATCTCATTTTTTCTACATTTCACCACTAAAGGGTATCTCAACAACAAAAACAAAAACAAATCATCTTATATCTTTTCCCATCTCAAAAACCCTCCAGTACATTTGAAATACATTCCAAATAAAATCTAATATCCCTACTCTGGCACATTCTGTTTTCCACAAGGGCCTGCAATATTTACCATTTCACATGATCTTCGGGATCTTGCCACTTCTCCACTAAGAAACTAAACCCATATCTCTACCTCCTTGACTCCAGATGGCTCAATGACTGGTTTGACCAAAAGAATATGGCAGAAAAGATGCTGTGCCAGTTCTAGAAATAGCCCTTACCTAACTCAGCTGCTTCCTCTCCCTGCTTCTTGGAATGCTCGATTTTAAAACTCTTGTTCTTGAAACGCTCCTTTTAAACCCAGGCCCCATCTTAGAGCTAGTTCACGACACATGAATAAGCCACACATAATAAGGCTCTTTGTTTGAAAGTCCTAGATAAGCATCTAACCTATAGCCAACACCAGCCCAGCCAAGTGACATCTACATACAGCTCAGATGAACTTTTGAATGAGTACAGGCCCACCTGACATCTGAGTAAACCCACATAAGAAACAATGAGCAAGAATACCACCTCCTAAAAAATGGTGATGTAGGAGAATCCAGCTTCCCTGTCTCCCCACAAAGATCAATGATTGGACAGCTACCCAGGAACAAAAACTCCAGGCAACCTCTAGAGTTCACTTTGGAAGTTTTAGCACAGAAGAGAAAGAAGGCAACTTCATTTTACCTGCAGCCTCCCATCCCCCAAGCCATCATTGTTCAGTGCCAGTAAGGAATTTCCCAGCTTGAAAGATTTTTCTCTCACCAGAAAAAGAAGAGGTGGGTGAGCGATCAGCCTCTCCAGCCTCACATGCAGGACACTATACAAAGGTTCAGCTTCGGTTTCACTCCACTCAGACCAGCAAAGCTGAGATGCACTGAGACAGCTAGGGACAAGGAAGAAAAGCAGAGGCTGTTAGCAGACATGCAGTGGGAGCTATTATAGTTCATATAGACCTTCTCTGCAGACAGACTCAGCAGATTTTGCCTCTGAGGGAGTCAATGGCCAGCACTGCCTCATGGTCCGACTGCAAAACTCACCCCCTTTTGCCCCACAGTTATCTGCATTTACTAGTATCAGCTACCCAAGTACATAAACACTCCCTTGCCACCACCACCCCTGCCAGAGCCCAGGACCCACACTGGCAGCCATCCAAGTTTTCTATAGCTGTGCAACTATAAGATGACAGCTGAGTTCCTTCCCACACCACTACCCCTCTAAACTGAAAGCCACTTTTGTAGCCAGTTCAGGCTTCTGCAGCTGTGTGAGTACAAGATACCAGCCTAGCGCCCCACCCTCTGGCTGATCCCTACACCACCATGCACCCTCATGTCTGTGCTTGGGTCTAGCCCCTCCAGCTATGCACCCACATGCCACCCGCCTGATACCTGTCATTGGTCTCCACTGTAGTGTGCACACACAGGGGAGTGGATGTAGCCACAGAAGAGCACCCTGTGAGCCCACAGTTGGCACTGGTCCTCCATCACTATGAGTATGTCTAAAACTAGCCCCTGCTGCTACATAGGCACTTGCAGCTGGCCTCCACAGCTGAGTGTGTGAACACCACTTGCTTTGGCCACTATCACTGCCTGCCTTTGTCCCTTGTTACTGGACCTGGAGGTGCCACTTAGAATCACAACAGCTCTTACAGCTACTGTGGATCCTCTGCAGTGCTGGCCAAGAACCACATAGCTGTTGATACTGTGAACCAGAGTGGCCAGAGCTGAAGAAATATCATGCCTCCCTGAACTCATTGCTACCATACATCCCTGCACACTTCATTCTGCACCAGTAGACCCAGGGTCACATCATCATCTAGCATGCTCTCACCCACAGGTAAAAGGCTTCCTTTACTAAAGTCAGTCCATAAAGTCTGGAAAAGGTGAATGCTTCTTCAAATGCACAGAAGCCTGTGCAAGTCTACAGGGACCCAAAAGAATCTGGGAAATGTGTCTCTGCCAAAGTAATAGAGTAAACCTCCAGGAATTGGCACCAAAGAAAAGAAGAATCAGAAATTGCCTGACAAAGAATTCAAAATAATTGCTATACAAATGATCAGAAAGCTATGAAAGAACACATATAAACAATTTAACAATATCAGAAAAATAATACAAGAACAAATTGAGAAGTTCAGCAAAGAGGTAGAAAACAAAAAAGAAACAAGTTTTGGAGCTGAAGATACAATGAGTGAACTGAAGAATTTAACAGGGAGCTTCAACAGCAGACTTGAACAAGCAGAAGAGAGAATTAGTGAGCTTGAAGACAGATCAACTGAAGTTATCCAATCAGACGAGCAAAAGAAAAATAATAAAAAGCAATGAAGAAAGTCTACATACTAATGGAATACTATAAAAAGAAATTATATATGCATCATTGGAGTCCCAGAAGGAGAAGAGAGGAGAAAGCAGTAGAAAGCCTATTTAAAGAAATAACGGCTGAGAACTATTTAAATCTGGGAAGAGATTTGGACATACAAGTTCATGAAGCTAATAGGTAAACTCATAATTTCAATCCATAACAATTTTCATCAAAATATATAATAAAACTGTCTAAAACAAAAGACAAAGAATTTTAAAAACAGCAAAATAGGAAAAAAACAAAACAAAAACAAAACCTCTCTCATAAAAGGCAACCCTCTTAAGGCTACCAACGGATTACTCAGCAGAGACCTCGCAGGCCAGGTGAGTATGCGATGATATAATCAAAGTACTAAAACAAAGAAACTACCAACCAAGAATACCTTACCCAGAGAAACTGTCTTTCAGAATTGAAGGCAAAATGAAGAATTTCCCTAATTTAAAAAAATGTTGAGGGAATTCAACACCACTAAACCTGCCTTACAAGGAATGCAGAGAGGAATTCTTCAAGCTGAATCAAAAGCATGCTAATTAATTACATTAAAATATAGGAAAATATACAACACACTGGTAAAGGTAAGCATGTGGTCAAAATCAGAATATCCCAATACTCTAATATGGTGGTTTGATAACTAATTCACTTTGGTATAAAGGTTAAATGACAAAAGTATAATAAATAGCTATAGCTTCTACAATTTGTTAATGGATTACACAATATAAAAAGAGGTATGGTGATATCAAAAACATCAAAGGGGGAACAGAAGGATAGAGGATTTGAATGCAAATGAAGTTAAATTGTTATCAGCAGGAAATATAATGAGAATATATATATACACAAATACATATACATATATGTTTTATGTAAGCCTCATGGGAACCACAAAGCAAAAATCTACCATAGATATGCCAAAGATAAAAAGAAAATAATCAAAGCATACCACTAAGGAAAATCATCAATTTAAAAAGGAAAAAAAGCCATGGAACTGCAAAACAGCTAGAAAACAATAAGATGGCATTAGTAAGCCCTTATCAGTAATTACTCTAAATGTTAATGGATTGAATTCTTCAGTCAAATGGCATAGAGTGGCTGGATAGATTTAAAAAACAAACAAACAAATAAACAAAAACCAAAAAAACAAGACCCAAAGTTTGAACTGGCTACAAGAGATGTACTTCTGCTTTAAGGACACACATAACTCAAAGTGAAGGGATGTTAATAGATATTCCATTAAAGTAAAAACTAAAAGAGAGAAGGCTTAGCTATACTTATATTGGACAAAATGGACTTTAAGCCAACAATGGTAACAAGAGACAAAAGTGGTCATTATATAAAGATAAGGAGGTCAATTTATCAAGAAGATAAAACAATCATAGATATATATGCACTGAACATGAGAGCAACTACATGTACTAAGCAAATACTAACAGACTTGAAAAGAGAAACAGCCCAAAATAATAGTATTATTATACTATAATATTATATTATAGTATAATTTAATATTATAATACTATAATATTATATTATTATAATTAATATTATTATACTATACTTCAACACTCTGCTTTCAGCAATGGAAAAATCATCCAGACAGAAAATCAACAAGGAACCTTGGACTTGAACAATACTTCAGAACAAATAAAACTCATAGACATATACAGAACATTTCATCCCAGAGTAGCAGAATACACATTCTTCTCCATCACACACATAACCTTCTTCAGGACTAATCACAGATCATAAACCAAACCCTAGCAAATTTAAGAAGATTGAAAACATACTAAGAGTCTTTTCTGACCACAAAGATGTAAAACTAGAAGCCAGTAACAGGAGAAGTTTGGAAAATTTACAAATATATGGAGATTAAACAACATGCTACTGAAGAACCAATGAGTCAAAGAAGAAATAAAAAGGGTAAACAAAAAATATCTTGAAACAAATGAAAATGGAAGCAGAACATATCAAAACCTGTGGGATAATGCAAAAGCAGTTCTAACAGGGAAGTTTACAGCAATAAGCACCTACATTAAGAAACAAGAAAGATAAAAAATAAACAACCCCACACCAAAAGGAACTAGAAGAAAAACAAACAAAGACCAAAGTTAGCAGAAGAAAGGATATAAGAAAGACTTGAGCATAAATACATGAAATAGAGACCCCAAAAAAATAGAAAACATCGACAAACTAAAAAACTGGTTTTCTTAAAGGTAAAATTGACAAAATTTTAGCTAGATTAATTTAGAAAAAATAAAGTCAGAAACGAAAGAGAAGACTTAACAATGATTCCACAGACATACAAAGGATCATGAGAGACTATTATAAATAATTATACACCAACAAACTTGATAACCCAGAAGAGATCAATACATTACTAGAAACATATAACTACCAAGATGAAATCATGAAGAAATAGAAAACATGAACAGACAAATTATGTGCAAGGGAATGAATCAGTAATCAAAAAACCTCCCAACAGAGGAAAGAAAACTAGAAAACTAGATGGTTTCACTGGTGAATTCTACCAAATATTTAAAGAAGAATTAATGTCAATTCCTTCCAATTACTTCAAAACAAAAACAAAAAAAACTGAAGAGTAAGCGACACTTCCAAATTCATCTTATGAGGCCTGTATTACCCTGATATTAAAGACAGATAAGAGCACTACAGGAAAAGAACATTACAGACCAATATGCCTGGCAAAAATAAATGTAAAAATTCTCAACAAAATATTAGCTAACTGATTTCAACAGCACATTAAAGGATCATTTATCATAATAAAGGGGGATGTAACCCTGAGATTCAAGACTGGTTCAACACCCACAAATCAATAAATGGTATACACCACATTAACAGAAGAAAGATAAAAATAATATGATCATCTTAACAGAGGTAGAAATATCATTTGACAAAACATAACATCCCTTCATGATAAAAATGCTTAACAAATTGGATATAGAAGAAACATACCTCAACACATTAAGTGCCATATATGACAAACCTAAAGCCAACATAATGCCTAATAGTGAACGTTTCAAAGCTTTTCCTCTACAATCAGGAGCAAGACACGGATGCCCATTCTCACCATTCCTATTCAACATAGTGCTGGATATTCTAGCCAGAGCAATCGGACAAGATAAAGAAATAAAAGGCATCAAAAGAAGAAAGGAAGAAGTAAAATTATCTTTGTTTGCAGATAGAAAATCCTAAAAACTTCCCCAAAAGACTGCTAGAACTAATCAATATATTCAGTAAAGTTGCAGGATACAAAATTAACATACAGAAAAGAGTTGCATTTCTATACACTAACAACTTGACATTAGTCTTTGCAGAAATTTCCTTATTAAGACACCAAGAGCACAAAGAGCAAAAGCAAAAATAAATAACCAGGATTACATAAAACTAAAAAGCTTCTGCACTGCAAAAGAAGCAACCAAGAAAATGAGAAGGCAACGTATGGAATGGGAGAAAATATTTCCAAACCTTCTATCTGATAAGGAATTAATATCCAAAATACATGAAGAAGTCATAAAAACAACAACAGCAACAAACAAATAGCTCGATTAAAAAATGGGCAGAGGAAGCAAATAGTTTTCTAAAGAAGACATACAGGTACAAGAAAAGGTGTTCAGCATCACTAATCATCAGGGAAATGCAAATCAAAACTACAATGACCTATAGAGTGAAGTAAGTCAGAAAGAGAAAAACGAATACCATATGCTAACACACATATATGGAATCTAAAAAAAAAAAAATGGTTCTGATGAACCTAAGGGCAGGACAGGAATAAAGACACAGATGTAGTGAATGGACTTGAGGACATGGGAAAGGGGAAGGGTAAGCAGAGACAAAGTGAGAGAGTGGCATGGACATATATACACTACCAAATGTAAAATAGATAGCTAGTGGGAAGCAGCCACATAGCACAGGGAGATCAGCTCGGTGCTTTGTGACCACCTAGAGGGGCGGGATACGGAGGGTGGGAGGGAGACGCAAGAGGGAGGGGTTATGGGGATATATGTATATATATAGCTGATTCACTTTGTTATACAGAAGAAACGAACACAACATTGTAAAGCAATTATACTCCAATAAAGATGTTAAAAAAAAAAAAAAAAAAACTACAATGACCTATCACTTCACAACTGTTAGAGTAGCTATCATCCCAAAGACAAGAAATAGTAAGTGTTGGTTAGAGAGCGGAGATAAGAGAAGACTTGTGTAATATTGGTAGGAATGCAAATTGTTACAGCCACTATGGAATACAGGATGGATGTTCCTGGAAAAGTTAAATATAAAAATATCAAACTACCCAGCAATCCCACTTCTGGGTATATATCCAAAGGAACTGAAATCAGGATCTCATAGAGATAATGCACCCCCATATTCACCGCAGCATTATTCACAATAGCCAAGATATGAAAATAATGTGTCTGTCAATGAATGAATGAATAAAGAAAATGTGGTATATTCATACACAATGGGATATTATTGAGCCATGAGAAAAGGAAATCCTGCCATTTATGACAACTTGAATGAAATTTGAGGGCATTATTTTAAGTGAAATGAGCCAGAGAAAGACAAATACCATATGATATCACATATGTGGAATCTAAAAAAGCTAAACTCGGAGAAACAGAGTAGAGTGGTGGTTCCCAGGACTAAGTGTGGGGGGAAATGGGAAGATATTGTTCAAGGAATACAAACTTACACTTACAAGATTAAGTTTTGAGATGTAACGTACAGCATTGTGATTATAGCTAAGAATACTGTATTATACACTTGAATGTTGCTAAGAGAGTAAATCTTAAGTGTCCTACAAAAAAGAAATGGTAATTATGTGATGGATGAAAGTGTTAGGTAGTGCTTTGATGGTAATTATTTTGCAATACTAAAATATCAAATCAACTTATTGTATACCTTAAACTTACTCAATGTGACCTATCAATTATACCTCAAAACTGGCAAAAGTATTCTACCCCCAACTGAATCAGTCCACAGAACAAAAGAAATTAATAATTATTTTAGGTGATTTATTACATATCAATGGATAAAACAATATTTACTATGACCTACAAAACCTTACTTGATATGGTCCATACCTCCATGATTTCAACTTCTACCACTGTTCTCACTCACCCAGTTCCAACCATGCTGACCCCTTAACATTCCGTGGACTTGTCTAGCATACTCTTACCTCAGGACCCTGATGTTCTTTTCTAATTATAATGCTCTTGTTTCATAGAGTGGTCTGTAAGGCTGGCATCTTCATTCCCTGTTCAGACGTCATCTTATTAAAGAATTCTTCCTTGACTGTCCTAAAAAGAATAGGCCCACTTCTCCCCAGCCCACATTTTGCTTCTTGATTTGGTTTATTCTTCTTTACAGCATTTATTATTGTATCTCATACTATGCTTTTACATGTTTGTTTTAATTATTTATCTTTCTCAACAAAAATGCAAGTGCTATAAAGGCAGGACCACTTTTTCCGCCCAAGTTTTTAACTACTGCAGCTCCAGCACCTAAAATTGTAGCTGGCAGATCAATACTTGTTTTTTCTCAGTGAATTAATTAACTAATGGATGATGGATTGATAAATGAATAAATGAATATGAATTCCATAGGAAAAAAACACAAAATTGCCTTACTGTATGTATAAGAGAAGAAATTATTAATTTAGAGAACACAAAAGGAGGATCCCAGGCTTGGGAAAAGGATCATTTTCCCTAAATGTTGAATATAAGGCTCTTGTAGGACATCTAATAGTAAGTTAACAATTGGAAATAAGTGTCTCAGAGGATATCTCTTCTCAAAGCCTAGTAAAGTCTAGGCTTTTATATACATACACAGAATATAGATATGGAGATTTAAGGCATTGCTACAGATAATTTTTCTAAGGGTGGCATCTTAGTCCATTTGGGTTGCTACAGCAAGAATACTATAGACTGGGTAGCTTATAAGTAACACAAATTTATTTCTCACAGTTCTGGAGGCTGGGAAATCCAACATCAAGTCACCAGCAGGTTAACATCCCATGAGGGCCTGCTCTCATGGGCAGTCATCTTCTAGATATGTCCTCACATGAGAGAGGAGAATGAGGTAGCTCTCCAGAGTCTCTTTTACAAAGGCACTAGTGCAATTCACCAGGGTTTTGCCCTCGTGATCTAATCACTTCCCAAAGGCCCCACCTCCAAACACCACCACAATGGGTTTTAGGTTTCAGCATATGAATTCTGGGGTGACACAGTCTATTGAAAGAGGAAAATAGAGTGTTAAGAGAAGGCAACCTAGAATGCAATATGGAGAGGAAAAATGTTTATCTTTTCTAAGTCTTAAACTATGCCAATACTTGCTATTTACAGGTGTTGTTGTATCAGTTTGTCACATGTCACCGAGGTTATATATTTAACGAATGAAATATATGTCTGCTTATAAAAAGAATATCAGGCATGGAGTAAGGACCTCTGCACTTCAAAATGCTCTTATTTGTTATTTGATTTTTGATTCAATCATGTAGCTTCTCATGGTTTTACTCTGACTTTCAAGGCTTCTTTTTCTCTTAGCTTAATTTCTGGCTCTACCTTCAAGTGCCTCCAATGCCAGGCTATTAGTTAAAACCAAAATCCATTTGCTGAGAGCTGGACTTTGACCAAAAAACCACAAGTTTTGGCTTGACAATTGTAGCTGCATTCACTCTGTTGCTAGGAAAATCAGGAGAAACAAAAAGTGATGCAAGATGCTTCCAAGGTTCTGTCTCTTACAATTCCTTTATGAAAACAAAGTCCTCATCTGTTTGTTGTTACTGTTTTTTGTTCAGTCAGTATTGTGTTCTTATGTTGAAGGAACTCTTCTTTCTCTTGAGAAGTCAAAACAAATGTTCTATAAATTTCACCACTACAGAAACAATTCAGTTGATTACCTTTGTTTGGTAGAATTTTACTCAAGATTGTCTCTCACCACCAGTGGACTCCTCCTGCTCTTCCTTCACCTCCGGCAAACTCAGATCCTTTCCTCACTCAAAACTCTCCACACAGATCATTCCCAGCCCTTTTTCTTGCCAAATATTCCTCCTTAATCTACAGTTTGCCCTGTTTGCTTTTAGCCCCTATTACTCCTCATTACTTTCTCCTGGTTCCATTAAATGCCCATGCTTCCCAATTTTCCATCCTAACTACTGTTATTGGCTTGTCCCCACCTGTGATGAAAGGTCAATGACCTTAGCACCCACCTGAAGACTTTAAGCCTCGGTTGCATTCAGATTTGCATGATATTATTAAAGATTTTCCAGAATCATGTAAGAATAGGAAAAAATTTAGTAATCAATTCAGGCTGGTCCTCAGGATATATTTTTCTGGGCTCCCTGATATACATCTACTTGTGCAGCTGCTGGTGAGCCTGGGAGATGGGCCATCAAAGAAACTAGAACACCTCTGAAGCTTACATACAGGCTCAAATCATAAAGAACAAAAATGTGTTGAACAAAGATGCAAGACTGCAGACAAGAGATAAATTCAACTCTAGTTATAGGTATAGATTAGCCTATGTTTGAAAGAACTATCATGGATTTGCTCTCCATAATTGAATCACACCCACCATCGGTATTAGTTTTGTTAAGAGCTTACAACAAATATTAGAGGTATTATTTTTAAAAAATAAATTAGTGAAATATTGCTATCTCTGAAACACACACATTAGCTCAATACCATGAGGACTCCACTGCAGAGAAAACTAAATCAACACAATGTAAACTCATGGCTTTACAACTTAAACAATGTGAAGGAAACAAGCCAAGGAAATCTGCTCCCTACAAAAACTCTATAGGTAGGGACACTTAAAAATGTTATAAAAGAAAGAATCATGGGTCTTGGTCTTAGAATGCAAAAGGGAACAAGAGTACAAAAATCCACTTCCCCAACGATTTTTCTTTAAGCTACCAACTTTGTCACAATTAATTCTCAATGGGCAAGGGAAAATAATCATCCCCATAAATGTATACTCCTCTGTCTTCCTAGTGGACACAAGGGGAACACACTTCTCTTACTCTCCCACCACCCTCTCTTGGAGTAAGCAAACCATATCTGTGATGGGACTTGAGAGTCAATCTACCTTGTGACTTGACTTTATCTAAACATCCTTTTATCTCACTAGGACCTCTCACTACTCTGCATAGCTTTCTGCTTAACTCTACTACTTCAGTAAACGTTCTGGGAAAATATGTATTTTCCAATTAAATCATTTGTATTCTTCACTTTTCTCAATGTCTCTAACTCCACACCTATACAACTTTGTCTTTTAATGCCTCTCACTGACTCTAAGACAATTCTTGTTCCTGGCAATGCTCCCTCCTCCCCCACAAACCTTTAATGGACATAAATGAAGTTAATGGTAGCTGCAGGGATATCTATCAAAAAAGAAACCTGAGTCACTAACCTACTGGGGGCTTTACCCAAGGAATTAGCAAGTATCCCCCAAAGCTAAAGGAAAATCTTTGGCTGGCAAATGTACTAAGATAACCACTTACCAAGAAAGCTATTCTTCAATCACCAGCATACATTCCTTTACTCAACCTCCTTTAGAGTCAAAATTTAAGGAACTTAAGATGTAACATTTTTAGCACCTGAGACTAACAAACTTAATTGGAAATAGGCTGGATTTTTTTTTTCATTCAAATAATCTTTGGAGATACCCACACAGCCCCGGATCTCTCCTTGGTCTCGCATTCAAAATATAGTCCATAGTCTACTTAATATTATACATCATGGTACAGAAATTCTTAAAGGTCTCTGTCACAAATATCAGTGGAGATGCTTTAGCTAAATGTTTTATCTGTCATTTTGAGAGAGTAACCTCAATTTGCCTCATCTGTAAGAAATATAATCCTGCAAAAATATAAAGGTGAGGCAAAAACAAGTCAGCTCTTTTGTGAATCAGTGAATTTAAAATTTAAGCTATAAACTCTCTATTGTGTCTGTATGCTTATGTATGTGTGTTTATATATGTGATGTATGTATATTATCTTACTGCCAATGATATGATCAAATTAGATTATAAAATCCCTTAAAGGAGATCTATTCTGATTGGTTTAGAAATAAGCACTTACATAAACTGTATATTCTTAAAATTTCCAGAAATTAAGGAAATTAATATTTTCACTGTACATAAAAAAGTATTCTTATAGAAATCACCAAAACATTTTAAGAGTGCAAGTTCACATAATTTTAGGCATGTTTTTGGCAAACAAGACTTATTTAATATTATTATTTTAGTAAAAATGTCTTCTGAGTTATCAGTGTTAAGTACCATTCAAGCATACATTTTTTTTCTACTTGGGCATATTCTCCCAACAAAAACAGGTACATCTGTACATGTTTACTAATCAAATAAGCTAGGATTACACATACTAGAGTTTTGAACTGATAAAAATGTAAATTTGTGCTTAATCAAATTGAATCATTATTCTGACACACTTTAATTCAACAGTAATTATCTCACCTTGAAGATAGTATCCAAGATCACTGGGTAACTTAAAACCTTAGACTTAATGCTAAATTAATTAATGAGTAGTCATTAAATACCTAGATAATTTCTAGTAAGAGAATACTGAAGTGTAATTTTAAGTATATATACTTGTTTTTTCCTTTCTATTTTTACGGTACAGAAAGGCTGTGTACATTGTATCTGAAGAAAGTGTATGGCTATAAAAAATTGTGAGATGTATATTCATGAGCTCTGTTAGTCTGCTACAAAAGTCTGCTGTATGAAAGAAGTTTATAATTATCCACCTCATAGTTACTGTGGGAAATAGAAGTTACTGTGATTAAAAGTTATACTCAATAAATGTCAGTGAGACTCTACTAGGAGCAATAGTGGCAGAGAGGAACAATTTTATATGCAAGGTGTACAGGATGTATTTTTGTTAAAGAAAAAGAAAATAGTTATATTCTAAAGTAAGATGACTTTTTTTCCCTAGAGTTAGAAAGAGGAAAATGTATGACAAGACCTAATTGAATATATAAAGTTGTAGAACATTCGTGGAAAGGGATTTTTATTTGCCATGGTCAAAGATGGCTAAAGTTCAGTGGATTTATTAAGATTGTTTAAATAGAGCTTTAGTTTAAAAATTATACTCATGCAAAATTAGAATTTAAGTTTTTCTCTGTAAAAATGACAAAACTTTCTTGAATAATTGGTCTTCTCTTGATGAGAGATTAAAAAGGGTTTCTCTTTACATTCTATGTAATCTTTTAAGGCAAAGATACTGTGTCTTAGAATAATTAACTGTACTTTATGCTGACTTTTAGCATGTCCTTGACTATTTAAGAGAACAAAGTCTAACTTTTGAAAGATCTAAGTTTCTTCACAGTTGTGTTACTTATTTTTAAAATATTTTTAAATATTTTAAAAATATTTTATTGTCACATTGGTTAAATAGGTAGCTGAGTGTTGTTACTCATTAACTCATGATCCTATTTAATCCTATGTTCAAACTTCCTGACAACTTTTGACTTTTTTCCATCCCCAAATCAAATCCAGAATGGTATATTTTGCACCTAAAACTGTCTTTGAGATCTCCCAGGGCCTCCAGGAAATTACAAAGAATTTGTTCCTTTGCCTTGTAGAAAGAGAAATGCTAAAAATAATTTTGTTTATTTCATATGATGTGAGTTGCATAGGGAATATTGTCAAGTCAAAAGAGACGCTTAGTCTTCCTTATGTTAAATCTATATGGGTAAAATATTATTGATATAAAAATTCTAGAAATTATTTATTATATGGGAAATTCCTAGGGAATCATCAATCTCCTTGTTCATGATGTTTCTGTTTATGAGTCCTCGTGCAGCCTTGTCTGAATTTATACAAAAATATGGTATTTTCAGTCATAGTTTGTTATTCTTTAAAATATTAAATTGGGTGTAATTTTACTTCTTTAATTTAAATCCAGAATGTTTGAGTGCAGTAGTTTTCAATTAGGGACTCACCTCACTTACCTATTACGTTTTATTAATATATAAATGTTTAAGACTTACTCCAGACTTACTGGATCTCTTCACTTGATAATTTTGACATATTCTAGCTATAAATGCTTGGTATATTCATGGCATATTAAGACTCAGGACTATTAGATGTTATATCTGAAGACTGTTTTCTCTGTAAAGGTTATGTTCATCCATTTATTATATCTAAGTTAGATGTAATATTTACTGTTCTTTGAAAATAGTCTTCATCATTATGTTTACAGATATTTCATCTAAACTTTTCTGCATTAACTATTTTGTTTTGCATGCCATAGAAAAGATCAAATTTCCTTACCAGCTGAATTATTTGTGTAATGAACTTATGTCAGATCTTTCACTTGTGCAAATTATAGTAATAACCTGACCACAACCATTTTAAGTCTTGTTGTCTACAAATAGATTTCTGTTTTACTCTGATGCTTCCCTGAAGGTGCTTGCAAATATGTCATAGAGACCCAAAAGAATGGACTGTGCCGGGTACTCTTGGCCTCTTTCCTCTACTGCAATAACCTTGAATAAAGTCATTCTTGCCTGTTTAACTTTGGTGCAATTTTTCCTTCCACAGGAGCCAAGATTAATTATGGAAGCAATGCTTGCAAAGCCCTCTTGGGAAAACTAGCAAGGTTCCACAGTACAAATTTACTAAACCTTACAGGTGAGGAAGGAAGGCCCAGGAAATTTAGGATATTTTAGGGGTCTTGAGAAGAGAGGAATTTACCCAATCCCTAAGTATTGCAGGTAAAATATCACAGGTAGTTGTAAGGTTGGCTTCCTAGCCTCAAGAGATTTTAAAAGTCCAATCTAAGATTTCTTATAAAAATTTATAGCAAAGCAAACTTTAAAAGCCTATATGGTTAATACCATTCTTACTTCACCTATGTAAGCAATCAGGGCAAATCTAATGAAATCAACTTTATTTTATGATCAAGGTCAATATTTCTTTGAGATTATCTTTGATCAAAAATAGGAGTTACTGTAGAGAGAAATTTTGCCTTTCAATAAAAAAATGATAGCACATTATTTTAGGTTATCAGATTCTGATCCTCTTCATTGTCTTTGTGCTATTTTGTACCTCTCAGTAAATTTCAGGTAACTGATGGATATGCAAACTATCTTCTCTGTTAAATTTAATGGACTTCCTCTCCCACTGTGGAAAACCCACTTTTTTACTTATTTATTGTGATAACACTTAAGTTCTACTCTCTCAGCAAATGTCAATCGTAAAATCATACAATGCTTTGTTATCTACTATAGTCATCATGTTATACATTAGATCCGCAGACCTTATTCATCTTATAACTGAAAGTTTGTACCCTTTTACCAGTCTCTCATTATTTCCCCAACCCTATATCACCTGGCAACTGCCACTTTACTCTCTGTTTCTGTGAGGTTGATTTTTTTTTAAGATGCCACATGCAAGTTATACTATGAAGAATTTATCTTTCTCTATCTGGCTTATTCCACTTTACCATAATGCCCTTCAGATTCTTTCATGTTATGGCAAATGGCAGAATTTCCTTCTTTTTAAGGGCTGAATAATATTCTATTGAGTATATACATTCGTCCATCACGAGATACTTAGATTGTTTTCATATCTTAGCAATTGTGAATAATGCTGCAATGAACATGAGAGTACAAATATCTCTTCAAGATCCTGATTTCAATTACTTTGGGAATATATCCAGTGAGGTTACTGGACTAATATGGTGATTCTATTTTTAATTTACTGAGGAAACTTCCTATTGTTTCCCACAGCAATGTGTCAGTTTACATTCTCACCAACAGTGTACAAGTGTGTCCTTTATTCCACATCCTCACAAGCATTTGCTATCTCTTGTCTTTTTGACAATAGACATCTTAACAGGTGTGAGGTGATATTTTATTGTGGTTTTGGTTTGCATTTCCCTGATGAGTACAGATATTGAGCACCTTTTCAGTTACCTATTGGCCATTAGTATGTTTTCTTTCTTGGAAAGCTGTTTATGCAGGTCCTTTACCCATTTTTAATTGTTTTGTTTAGTTTTTTTGGTATTGTGTCACATGATTCTTTGTATAGTTTGGATATTAACCTCTTGTTTAGTATGTGGTTTGCAAATATGTTCTCATGTTCCATATGTCATCTCTTCACTTTGTTGATGATTTCCTTTTCTCTGCAGAAACTTTTTAGTTTGATTGAGTCCCACACGTTTATTTTTGCTTTTGTTGCCTTTGGTTTTTTGTGTCTAGTTGAAGAAATCATTGTCAAGACCAATGTCAAGGAGCTTACCTCCTAAGTTTTCCTCCAGGAGTTTTATGGTTTCAGGTTTTACATTTAAATTTTAAGTCATTTTTAGTTGATTTTTGTGTATGGTGTAAGATTGGGGCTATTTTTATTCTTTTGCATATGGATATTCAGTTTTCCCAATGTCATTCATTGAAGAGACTATCCTTTATCCATTGTATATTCTTGGCTACTTTAAGAGTAATTGACCATACGTATATTGATTTATTTCTGGGCTCTCTCTTCTGCTCCATCGGTCTCAGTGTTTTTATGCCAGTACCATACTATTTTGATTACTGTAGCTTTGTAGTACAGTCTGAAGTCAGGAAGTGTGATGCCTCCAGTTTTGTTATTCTTTCTCAAGATTGCTTTGGTTGTTTGGAGTCTCTTATGGTTCCATACAAATTTTAGGATTCCTTTTTCTATTTCTGTGACAAATGCCATTGCCATTTTGATAGAAATTGCATTGATTCTGTAGATTGCTCTGGGTAGTATGGGCATTGTAACAATATTTTTTCCAAGCCATGAACACAGAATATCTTTCCATTAATTTCTGTTTTCTTCAATTTCCTTCATCAACGTTCTATAGTTTTCAGTGTACAGATCTTTCACCTCCTCGGTTAACATTTTTCCAAAGTGTTACACTGGTTTTGATGCTAGTGTAAAAGGGACTGTTTTCCTAATTTTTCAGATATTTTGTTGTTAGTGTATAGAAACACATCTGATTTTTGAATGTTGATTTTTGTATCTTGAAACTTTACTGAATTCCTTTATTAGATCAATCAGTTTTCTTGTAGTGTCTTTAAAGTTTTCTATATATATAAGACAATGTCATCTGAAAACAGAGACAATTTTATTTTTTTCTTATTTGGAAGGCTTTTATTTCTTAATTCTGCCTGAATGCTTTGGCTAGGACCTTCAGCATTATGTTGAATAAAAGTGGCGAGAGTAAGCATTGATCATTCCTGAGCATACAGAAAAAGCTTTCAGCTTTTCATTGTTGAGTATGTTAGCTGAGGGCTTGTCATATATGGCTTTTATTGTGTTGAAGTACCTTCTTTATATACACAACTTGTTGAAAAGTCATCTCAGCCTTGAGTTTCCTTTTTGTGGGAAAGTTTTTAATTACAAATTACCTAAATGTTTAACAGATATAGGGTTATTTACATATCTCATTTTAATTTTGGTGATTTGTATCTTCAAGGAACTTATCTATTCTACCTGAGATTTTTAAATAATTTATTGGCATTAAGTTGTTGTAATATTCCTTTTAACATCCATTTAGTGTCTGTAGGATTTGACATGGCCTTCCTCCTTTAATTCCCAATATTATAATTATAATTTATCTTTTTTTTTTTTTTAGAAAGCTGGCCTTTGTGCTTTAATGAACATTAGTTTTCTTTTATTCGTTTTATTCTTTTATTCGTTTTTTAAAAAAATATTTTTATTTATTTATTTATTTGTATTTTTGGTTGTATTGGGTCTTCATTTCTGTGCGAGGGCTTTCTCTAGTTGCAGCAAGTGGGGGCCACTCCTCATCGCGGTGCACGGGCCTCTCACTATTGCGGCCTCTCTTGTTGCGGAGCACAGGCTCCAGACACGCAGGTTTAGTAGTTGTGGCTCACGGGCTTAGTTGCTCCGTGGCACGTGGGATCTTCCCAGACCAGGGCTCGAACCCGTGTCCCCTGCATTGGCAGGCAGATTCTCAACCACTGTGCCACCAGGGAAGCCCCAATTTATCATTTTTATACTTGTGTCTCCTCTCTCTCTCACCCCACCCCCATCATTCCATTCCATAGGTTCTTATTAATTTCATTAACTTTAAAAATAGTAACATTCATTTCACTGACTTTTGCAATTAACTTTATTATTTTCTTTCTTCTCCTTACTTTGTTTTTTTTTTGATAGCTTTTTAAGGTAGAAGCTCACATAATGAATTTTAACCTTTCTTCTGTTCTAATGTAAGCATTTAGAGTTTCTAAGCACTGCTTTAGCTATATTTTGTAAATTTTTACCTTGCATTTTCATTACCAGTTACTTAGAAATATTTTCAAGTTTTCATTTTGATTTATTCAACCTATTAGTTATTTATGTATGTTGTTTCATTTCTAAATCTCTGGGGGATATTCCAGCTAACTATTTGTTACTGATTTCTAATATAATAATTCCACAGTGGTCAGGGAAAATACTCTTATGACTTTGTAATTTATTGAGACATGTTTTATGGTTTTGAATTATGGTCTCTCTTGGTCAAAATCCCAAGCTATTTTTAAAGACAGCATTCTGTAGTCATTGGTTATTATGTGACATTAACACTAAGGAGATTAAATTTCATGATAGTATTCAAATCTTCTGATTCTTAATGACTTTTGTCAACTGATGAAGGAAGAAAAGAAGATTGTTAAAATTTATAACTGTGGATTTGTCTTCCTCCTATCTTTAGATCTAGTGGGCTTTGCCTTATATATTATGACAATGTCATTTGGTGCATAAACATTTAGGTTTATTTCAAATTCGTCAATGAATTGGCACTTCTATCAGTAGAAATGACTCTTTTTACCTTTGATATTACACTTTTTCTTGAACTCTACTTTTCTAGCATTAATATAGCCATTCTCACATTCTAATGCTACATGTTTGATTGTATGTATTTTTCTATTCCTCTTCCTTGAATTTAGTTGTGTCTTTATGTTTGTAGTGCATTTCTTATTGGCAGAATATATTTGCATCTTGCTTCTTTACTCAGCCTAAAAATAGCTGGTTTTTAATTAAATAATACTATACATTTTAAATGCAATTGTTGATATGCTTGATTTTAAGTCCACTATCTAGCTGTCTTTTTTATTTGCTTCACCTGTTCTTATTTCTTCTTTCTTGATTTCAACCTTCTTTTTGAATAAGCAAGTATATTGTGGATTTCAATTTTTCTCTGATCTTATCTTTTTAGATATATGTATGTACTTTTTTATTTTATTGCTTCCACTGAGATTACAATATTCAGTCTGAATTTATCCTGTAATATCCTTTAAATTAATATTATACAACTTTACATATGAGGTAAAAATCATACAACAATAAACAACATATTCATCAAATTAAAATATAGAAAACAAAATTAAATTGAATTCAGAAAATAATATTTACATTCATGCATTCATGACAAAATATTGAGTGAGTACTAAACTGTCATGAGAAACAATGAAAGGAAGAAAATAATGGGTGAACATCATTAATGTGCTGAAAGAAAAAAATGTAAAAAAAAAACACTTGTCAACTTCTAATTTAATAGCTATTACAAATATCTTTTTAAAGTGAAGTTAACATAAAAGCATTTAAAAATAAATAAAAACTGAAATAATTATTCACTCACAGAAATGATCTACAGAAATCAATAAGAACATTTCTTAGTTGAAGGGAAATATTACCAGAAAGAAACTTGGAGCTATTCAAAGAAATGAAGACCAGGGCTTCCCTGGTGGTGCAGTGATTAAGAATCCACCTGCCAATGCAGCGGACATGGGTTCAAGCCCTGGTCCGGGAAGATCCCACATGTCACAGAGCAACTAAGCCCACGAGCCACAACTACTGAGGCCACCTGCCACAACTACTGAAGCTCACGTGCCTAGAGCCCATGCTCTGCAACAAGAGAAGCCACTGCAATGAGAAGCCCACACACCGCAACGAAGTGTAGCCCCCGCTCACCGCAACTAGAGAAAGACTGCGTACAGCAACAAAGACCCAATGCAGCCAAAAATAAATTAAAAAATAAAATAAATAAATTTATTAAAAAAAAAAAGAAATGAAGACCATCAATGATGTTCAGTATGTGAGTTAACATAAAATATGTTTTATTGTTTATTTTTATTAAGCACATGTTGTTACATGCAATGGTAATAACATATAGAATAATTTATAGTATTTCTGAGAGTAAACTGCATGCAGTAACACATAGGATGAGTAGAGCCAAATTTTCCTTCTTCTGCATATGTCTAGTAATTTTTACTGTATGGTGGACATTGTGGATGCTATTGTTAAAATTCTGTTGTTGTTGTTTTTGTTGTCCTTTCAAGAGTTTGAAGTTTGTCCTTGTTGGCAAATAATTTACTGGTAGACTCACCTTGTCAATGTTTGTTTTTAAACTTTGTTAGAGTCCTTAGTTTAGTCCTGTTATTACACTAGAGTAGCTCTGCTTTTGAGGTTGTGCCTTTCTAGGGCTCAATTGAATGCCCATGTTATTCAGTAAGGTTTACTCACTCCGTATAGTCGGAAATTCAATGCATGATTTCTGTCTGATCCACAGAATCTCTGCCCTGAATATGTTTAGCTAATTATTCTGCAAAACTTTTAAGGAGACCTATTTGTAGATTTATGGAGTTTCCTTTCTTTACGGATCCCTCATTTCTGGTAACTTGCATGTGAATTCTAGCCATCTCAATTACCCTAAATGCTAATCAGTTTTCTCTGCCCAGTAATATTAGCTGCTATTCGTCTGGATTCCAATTCTCTGTGTGTATTTTGTAAAATATATTTAGATAGAATGTTGGGATGAATGTAGAGCTCACTTTGTGTGTTTCTTTTCTTTCAAGAATCAGGGGTCCGTTTGCTTTTTATTGTGAAAATGGTTGATTCATATATGTTTTCCAGTTAAAAATTATTTACAAAAAGTGTGTCAGTCTGATACACATTATTCTCTGATGACCAGGAAAAAGACCCTGTGATTAGTTTTCAACTAGGCTAAAATAGTTCAGAAAAAAAAATGATAATAAATAGAGTACTGTTCTATTCAGTGTTCCTGAAGCAATTTACATAATTTAGTACATATTAAAATAAAGGAAATACCACTTTCTAGAAATTAAAAATTCTACATATTCTCTGATCAAGATTAAGTAAAATCCAAAATAACTGCCAAAACTTCAAATAAAAACATTCTTAATAGAGATTTTTTAATTCCAAGTGTGAGTTATGTATTAAGCCTAGAAAGAAGTCAGTCTAAATTAGTATAAATAAGAGAAGATTCCAAATGTAATGATTTCAAAAGGAAACAAATTTCAGTTACTTATAATATGATAAAAATGCAAGATGATATTAGCAAGAAGTTGACTATTAAATAAAATTTAAATTTTAACAATGGTTTTTATGAGTTTTTCTTTCCCTTGCTTTCTCCAAATTTTCATTAGGTACCTTTTTCTTTGTGATGCTGAATTATAATAACATAGGATCACATATCCATCTCTATAAGTCCAAACTCACTATCTCATTTCTAGAGTAAATGACATTTATAGCCAGAATGTTGTCTTTGAAAATTGGAATCGACCTATGAACATACCCTGGAAGACATGATTTTATTCACCAGATTACAAATTCGATGAATTCTGTGGTATAGAAGAAATAGTAAAGTGGGTAGATATGGGGAATAGGGCATGGTAAAATAGTGTTTGGAGGTGGGTATGTTGACTTCCTCCTACTAAAGGACAGAAAGTTGGGGTACTGTCCAAAACTAGCAGGTTGTGACATATGGTGATAAATATATAATATAATCTATAAAAAGGACAAGGAATGGAGAGGAAGAAAGTGTCAGTGATATAAATTCTTAATGTTTCATAGTGGCAAATAAATAAACTTTGTTTATAATCAGCAAATCAAGAACTAAATATATAATTATATTATTTAGAGTTACGGAGATAACCACCAACATTATAATCAGAAATTAAAATCCTTATTTCCTCCACTACCCAAGAACCTACTTTCCAGAGGATATGATATATCTTATTTAAAGAAAATGAACAGCTTTTTGAATACCACAATGAATTAAAAAAACAAATACTTGCAGATACACAACCTGATAAAATTTCAAATATCCCAGGACAAAAAATTTATAAAAGCCTATAAAGTAAGAGGAAAGAGAATGAGAGAAAAGATAAACATATCTTTAAGTTACAAGAGTCAGGTTGATGTCAGACTTCCAAACACCAGTCTTGAAGACTAAAATACAAAGGAGCAATGGTTCAATATAATAAACAAAAATAATTTCACATTATTTTACAGTCTTACATTCTCTAACCATATCATGTTTTATTGGGAAATATGTTGTTTTTTTCTAGCTTCTAGTTTACTAAGTAAGAAAAAAATAGCTTCATATTGAAGAATATTGTTTTCTAGTCAATCAAAAGCAATTATTTAAACATTGTCAAGGAAAAAATTATATGGGGAGGTGGAAGAGGGCTAAAATATTTATAGTACAACCAAGAAAATGAGTAAGACTGTGAAATAAGAATCTAAAAACAATCCAACAGCATTTTACTGGACTAAGCATGCCAAGAAAGAACTATTAAAAGATTCATGCATGTATAAGCATAAGAAACAGCATCCAGAAAACAGGAATTGTAATTTATTCAGATGTAGCTCTAAGGCTCAGTGGTATTTACTAGTATTTCTCTAAATGCCAGGCTCCACAGTAAGCAATAAAAAAATAAAAAACAATTCTATCAATATGTACTTGTATAAAAATTTCATTGAAATATATTTGAAATATAAAGAACCATGGAGAATTGCCACAAAAAAGTGCATATTTAACTACATATGCTTTTAAATTGAAAATATATTTTTAACAGTCATTTTACCCTCATACTCTATTGTACTATATACATGGGTATCATATTCCTCTAACTACTACATCTTTTTTTTCTGGCAGTTAGTGACCTATTTTAGAGGAATAAATAAAATATAGTGAAATATGCATCTTAATATGCTAGCAGATAACCATGTACAAGCAACAAATGTTTGTGACAGTATTTAACACTCCCTTCTTCTGAGTATATTTAATACCAGAAATAAGTACTTGTTATATTATTTCTAATTAAACCTTCATAACTGTGAATGCCAAGAAATTTTTTTAGACATATATTCTAGTTTAACACAATTTTAGTAGTATTAACTGAAGTTAATTTCCCACTAATATCAGTGAGAAAGTGTAACTTCATATATAACTGACCTCTCGGAAATATATATGTATAAATGAAGTCCAGGAAGAGGCAAGCTGAGGAAGATTTTGAACTCCCTATGCTTTGTCTTTAGAACATAAAGTGCTAATTTCTAGAGGTAAGAGTGAATCAGAAAAATACTGATACTTTCAAGAAAAGCAGCACCACTTCAAATAATCTAAATTCCTATGAACAGGTTAAGGTTATCTGGGGTTGCCATTGCCCTTAACACCTAACAAGAGTAAATAAAAATTTTCTTCTAATTACAGTCCTTTATTTCTATAATTTTTCTATTTGATATTCAGTACTACATTACCCATTAACTGACAAAGGAAAAAAGATACACCATTAATACAAAGCAAAAACACATACAAAAAAGAAAAAAAAATAGTAAAAACAGACTCAGAAGAGATCCATATGATGTAATTATCCAGATAATGCTGTCCATCATCGGATGAATGGATAAAGAAGATGTGGCACATATATACAATGGAATATTACTCAGCCATGAAAAGAAACGAAATTGAGTTATTTGTAGTGAGGTGGATGGAGTTAGAGTCTGTCATACAGAGTGAAGTAAGTCAGAAAGAGAAAAGCAAATACAGTATGCTAACACATATATATGGAATCTAAGGGGAAAAAAAGGTCATGAAGAACCTAGTGGCAAGATGGGAATAAAGACACAGACCTACTAGAGAATGGACTTGAGGATATGGGGAGGGGGAAGGGTAAGCTGTGACAAAGTGAGAGAGTGGCATGGACATATATACACTACAAAACGTGAAATAGATAGCTAGTGGGAAGCAACCGCAGCGCACAGGGAGATCAGCTCGGTGCTTTGTGACCACCTAGAGGTGTGGGATAGGGAGGGTGGGAGGGAGGGAGATGCAAGAGGGAAGAGATATGGGAACATATGTATATGTATAATTGATTCACTTTGTTATAAAGCAGAAACTAACACACCATTGTAAAGCAATTATACTCCAATAAAGATGTTAAAAAAAATGTTTAAAAGATAAAAACCAAGACAGAAAATTTAGCAGAGGACTAGAAAGTATAAAATTCAATAAAAATAAGTGGGTTTAACCAGATAGTGACTGAGATGAAAAGAGAATAATGTGTTGGAACATAGGTTTAAAGAAAATATTCAGAATGGAAGCAGAAAATAAAAATGGATATTAAATACAGGAGAGAATAATATAATGGAACAGTAATGTAGTCTAACATGGATAATTGGAGATTTGGAAAGATAAGAGCGATAAAATAAGCCCAAAGCAATATTTGAAGAAAAGATGCCTAAGAATTTTTCAAAACCAATGAAAGATATCCAGATAAAGATTTAAGAATTCAAATAAGAAGGAAGGGAAAAGATAAAGAAAGGTTTATTATAGTTAAGCTACTAAATAAAGGCATAGAAGGGCATATAAGTTAGTCAGGAATTGAAAGGCCAAGACATCAGAGAGAAGAAAAATGTTCTGAAGTGAACTCAGTCTTCTGTGAAGACTTCTTCCTCTAAATTTTCATTAATTCTTAAATGGGCTGGCCAACCAACCAGAATTCTTAAGCCAGAGTCTTTGGTAGAGTCATGGGACTAGGGAGAGAAAGTTGAATTTCAGAGCTGCTAAGGCAGTCAAAACTTAAGGGGACAAGATCCTGTAGACAAAAGAACTACAGAGAAGTGAGACCAAATCTGTCCTATTTCCCTACCTCACACAAAGGATGTTTCTGTTTTCTTAGACTGTGCATGAGGCTTTTAGGATATAAGCAAAATTCACCAGGTAGGGAGCAACTAAACTAAAAAGAGCCTTTACTCCATTGTTCTGGGAGTACAAAGAATAGAGTTTAGAGATCACCAGGTTATTATTTGAGAACACATATGGGATACATCCTAGGAACAAAGGCAAACCCAAAATGACATACTTTAAAAAAACTAAATGCAAATTTAATTATTGCTTCCTCTAATTGGAATAATGTGATCAGACTTTATAGAAACCCTCACTGTAGGAAAACAATATCAATCAAAGCCTCTAAAATAGAACTTTCCAATAAAACTTTCTGTTATTATGGAAGCTGCAATGTCCAAAAATATAACCACTAGCCACATGTGGCTACTGAACACTTGAAAGGTGGCTACTGTGATTTAGGAACATAATTTTTAATTCTATTTAATTTTAATTATTTTAAATGTTTATTTAGATAGGTGCATA
The DNA here is from genome assembly GCF_028023285.1 of Balaenoptera ricei. Taxonomy (NCBI): domain Eukaryota; kingdom Metazoa; phylum Chordata; class Mammalia; order Artiodactyla; family Balaenopteridae; genus Balaenoptera; species Balaenoptera ricei. The sequence continues at coordinate 60,728,112 of NC_082644.1, read as the reverse complement.
TAATTAATGGATACTTTACTGGACAGTGCATTGTTTTTGTTTGTCTGTTTTTGTCAATGTCTAGCATTCAATCAAAAGTTATCAGATATAACAAGAGACAAGAATAGTAATAGCTAAGAGGTGAAAAACAGGTAATAGAAAGAGCCTACAGACGATACAGTTTCTGGAGTTTTCATGTACTTGTACACTTGATTTATTAAGGGAATTAGCCAAAGAGAAACAGGGAAGAGCATGAAAGCAGGAAAGAAAAGGGAATGGAATCAAGCAAGGGACATAATGTCAAGTGGAATCCCCATCTCAACATGATATCATAGGAAACTCTGGCATGTAAATTGCACTGAAGAGTTTGTCCTATCTCAGAGCAAGAGCTGTGCTTTTATTTATTAGTTTTTTTTACCAATATGTCACTGGATACAGGCTGCTCTAGGGGGACAAAAATTACCAAGTAATTCTTGTTATTTTCATGTCTGAGCAAAATCAAGTTATCTGAAAAGGCTGCAATATAAATTACTAAGATTGAAGTAAAGATAAACTGGGGGATGGGCACACAGAGGTGAATTAAACTGATATCCAAGTTGTGACTGCATCCTCTATAATAGGAAAGGGTTCCACACACTGACAGCATCCGCTAAAGCAGTAGTTATCAAAATGTGATACCCAGACCAGTAGCATCAGCAATACCCAGGAACATGCTAGATACACAAATTCTCAGGCCAACTTTTTCAATACTGTCTTTTACCTCTTTTTACATACTATTATTTTAAGTATAATTTTTTAATCTATGATAGGGAATTCCGTTATCTGAAGCTTCCACATGTGTCACTCTATGGTCATTTTTTTTCCCTTGATTATTCTTTACATCAATATGTTTCCTTATGCGCTAACTTGCTTTTAATTTAATACTGGATTTTTGACATTATGTTATTTTGAACTTCCTCTCTCTCACTTAAAAGTTTTCATTTATACATCAGCCACTCTATGTATTTCAAGTAAGAGTTTGAATCTTGGGCTTCCCTGGTGACACAGTGATTAAGAATCAGCTTGCCAATGCAGGGGACACGGGTTCGAGCCCTGGTCCAGGAAGATCCCACATGCCGTGGAGCAGCTAAGCCCGTGCACCACAACTACTGAGCTCACGTGCCACAACTACTGGAGCCTATGGTCTACAACTGCAAAAAGAGAAGCCACCGCAATGAGAAGCCCGCACACCGCAACGAAGAGTAGCCCCTGCGGGGCTTCCCTGGTGGCGCAGTGGTTAAGAATCTGCCTGCCAATGCAGGAGACAGGGGTTCGAGCCCTGGTGTGGGAAGATCCCACATGCCACGGAGCAACTAAGTCCGTGAGCCACAATTACTGAAGCCCGTCCACCCTAGACCCCGTGCTCCACAACAAGAGAAGCCACCACAATGAGAAGCCTGCGCACCACAATGAAGAGTAGCCCCCGCTCGCCGCAACTAGAGAAAGCCCGCACGCAGCAACGAAGACCCAACACAGCCAAAAATAAATAAACAAAATAAAATAAATTAATTAATTAATTAATTAATTTAAAAAAAAAAGAGTTTGAATCTTAAACCACAATTAGAAGGACTGGGAAAACAAAGGTTAGAGAGGATGTATCTGATTTTCAGAAAATTGGAAAGTTCAAGAATCTTAAGGGAGGCACCACAGGTGATGGCAGCTTCTGAAAAGCACCAGAGGGCATGATTCTTAGGGACATGCTTGAACAGCCCAGGTAAAATGTCACATCTATCATATACATATGCCACATGCCTGCTTTAAGTTTTCACCAAGAATAATAGCTTTTTTTTAATTCTACTTTCCATCTCAAGCAAGTTCTTCTTCTCATCAGTTAACTCTAACTGAAACCCTTCTGGCAAACAAGCTAGGAAAAGTAATTTCCAGTCTTTCAGAACTTTTGACACAGAAGGAATTTTAGAATGTTGGAATGAAACTGTTTACCAAATAAAGAATTTGGACACATCCTACGATTATACTGTTTTTTTCCCCCCAGTGTTTCTCTAAATGGTTTCCTTTTCACCATCTATAACCTAAGTGTGGGTTTGAAAACACGTACTGTATTTTGTAACTTCTCCTAACAAATACAAACCTGCATTAAGGAAGATTCTAAAAGAAGGGGATGCTGCTATAGTATAATATTATGTTTAAAAATAAAGATTTTGGAAAAAAAATACCAGCTCTGCTTTTACTATTTGTTATGAGGCATGTCACATAGGACAGATTTCTTCCTCTTTTTAGCATGCTACCTTGCACATAGATGCATCTTAGTAAATGTTGCTCTACGTCTACCATCATTTCATCAAATACCAAAGGTTTGCCTTCTCTGAGAAATAGAACCTTGATTCTGATAGGCAGATTGGGCCCATTTATTTCAAATAGCTCTATTTAACGGTACATAAATTCTTTTGTAAGTCCAAACTTTATAGAGATAAAATAGAGATTGTTAAAAAATAACCAAGTCTATACTCTCTAAAAAGAGCTATAAGTATTTTACTTTTCATGTTACTGGCCTTTAGATAAAGTACTATTTCTTCCTGCACAGAAGCATTTCTCCCTCACTCTTCTTCCAGTGACAATTAAGTAAGCTGGGGCACAGAAAGGGCAGCCCTTCCATTTAAAAAGATTGGAAAATCTCTATACCCCACTCCTATGCCAGTATAGGACATCATGTCTTCTTCCTGACGATCTGGGTATGAAAAACAATTGATGTTTCCCCTGTACAAAAAACCTGGCTAAAAATTAGCATAAAGTTGTCACAGTAATAAAATTGAAAACCATATGAGAGGATCAATAATGGAGGTATCACACTCAACAAAAAGGAGAAGTAGCTGTACAAGAAGTGGAGATAATAAAATGTTCTGTAAAATCTGAAAAACTAGCAGTGAAAACTCCCCCCAAAAATCAAAGAAGGAGTCAAAATGATATTAAATACACTAAGAGATGACTCTAGAGACAGACTTCCTGAGTTTAATTACCAATTCCACCATTTGTGTGTTTCTTACCACCTATGTTGTTCAGTTTTCCAATCTGCAAAGAGGGGATAATTATAGTATCTACCTCATTAGGTTGCTGTCAACAAACACTAAAGATTTGAAAATGTGCAAGGCATAATTTCTGCCTATCGAAGAATAAATTCAGGAATGAATAACAAGAACAGAGACAAAAATACTTCATATATATTCTGTAACACAAACTATTATATAATCCACAGGTAAAAGAGCAATTATAAAAATTACCAAATATGTTTAAGAATGAGAAATGGGATTATTAGAATACATCTAAATTTGGAAGATTATTAAAATATATCTAAACTTGAGTTACACTAAAATTTATAGTTGTAGGTATTCTATTGAAAAATTTTTAAATTGAAAAGTAATGAGGTGACCTCTAAATCTAGAAGTTGGAAAAAGAATAAAAAAAATCCCAAAGAAAGTGGATGGAAGTAATAAAGCTATTTATAGTAATAGAGATTTGCAAAATGGAAAACAAATATGAAGAATGAAAGCTGGATCTTTGAAAGAATAAAAGAGAAGGCATTAAATACCAACATTACACATTAAAAGAGGATACAAATAAATAAAAGTAAAGAACGTTAAAATTTTTTTTGAAAAAAAGTAGAAAATTTTCTGACAAAATAACAAAATTTTCTAACAAAATTACAAAATTAAAAAAAGAAAATCTGATTCAAGTTATTACTGTTTAAAAAATTAAATCCATAGTATAAAATCAAACTAAAAAAATTAGTTGGAGAACATATGTTTTCATGTTACATTTATTTTATTATAGTAAATACATATTAATATGTTAAATATATTTATGTATAATATATAATTGTAATTAAATCAGGTGGTGATAAAGTTCATGAAGAAAAAAAAGCCAAAAGCAATAGAAAAAATGTGTGATATATGCAGCAGTCATGAGTGGTACCTTTGTGAAGGTGACATTACTGCAGAGACCTAAATGAAGTGACAGAGAAGGTCAAGCAGATATCTATAGGCACAACATGAGAGCATTAGAGACAAAGTAAAGAAAAAGCTCAAATACCCTGACGGTGTTGGCTCAGTGGTCCAGAGACAGCATGGAAGCCAGTGTGTTATGAGCTGAGTGATGGCGATAGAAGGTGAAAGAAAATGAGGTCAGAGAGGTAGAAGCCATCAAAGTAGTGGCCTATAATGCAGAACAAGGAACATCAAAGTGTGGTCCCTCAGGTCAAGTAAAGAGAGCCGTTGCAAAAGGAGGAGGTGATCAACTGTCCCATTTTACTTAGAACTCTCCTGATTTTATCACTGACACCACATATCCAGGGAAACACTCAGTCCCAGAGAGACCAGGACATTTGGTACTCAATGATGAAGACTGAAAATTGACATGGGAATTGGGCAAATGGAAACCTTTCTTGAACTTGGTAAGAGCTTAAGTAAAATAGTGGGGAAAAGGCTGATTTTTTTACGTGTTCAAGAGAATATAGGAGGAAGTACCAGGATTAGGTTCATGAAGAATACACGTCTTTCAGAGTTTTTCTGTCAAAGGAAACAGAAAATGGGACAGTAGATCAAGGGTTTTTTATTTATTTTCTTTGTTTTAGTTAAAAATATGTACCTCCATTCCATTCTGTCCATCCAATGACTTTCTCAATTCATCAGGTATGGTGTGTATACTATCTTTTAACATTCCTTCTGCTGTAGACTGAATGTTTGTGTCCCTTCAAAATTCATGTTCAATCCTAATTCCCAGTGTGATGGTATTTGGATGTGTGGCCTTTGGCACTTGCTTAGGTCATGAGCGTAGAGCTCTCTCTCATGAATGGGACTAGTGCCCTTATAAAAGAGACCCAAGGGAGCTCCCTTTCTCCTTGTGGGGACTCTGCACAGAGAGTCCTCTATGGAAAAGGAATCTGGCTCTCATTGGACACTGAATCTGCCAGCACCCTAATCTTGAACTTCCCAGCCTCTTGAATTGTGGTACTAGGCATAAAGTTCTGTTTTATAAGCCACCCAGCCTGCAGTATTCTGTCCTAGCAGCTGAAATGTCCTAAGACATGGCCCAAGTAATTCTTAGTATTAAGGCATTTAGGGAAAGCCACTAATATTTAATAATCCCATTTCAAAATCTTCCTCCCATCTTTCTAAAACCTTCAATCCTACATTTTCCTCAAGGCCCATTTAATATTTTATGTTTTCCATAATACAGATTCTATCATATCCTCTAATTCTTTTGGTTTATGGTGCCTTTAACTGACCTTGATATACATCACATTCCTGAACACATAGTAGATTTTAAACTTCTCCTGGGTAGTGACACATTTCTATTTCTTCTGTCTCTGGCTCTATGTTCAGTATATTTTATATTGTTAAATGCTTGCTAATTTGTTTCACATTAAGGATGTAAATTCTAGTATATCTGCAGTGGTTTACCATGAGGCTTTGGAAACGAAGGAGGTCTTGATTTTAAGAGTATTTTATGAAGATATACTGTGTTCTAGGTGAGTTCATAGATTTACAACATAAAATCCCCTAATGGATATACCCAGATCCTCCCTGCAGTCTTCTGAGTAGGTACTGCATACAGGTTTACTGTGCTACTTTAGCTGAAAGATGCTTTGCTGCCAATAACCACTTCATTATTATTTGTCTCAAAGTAATAGAAATACATTCTTCTCTCCTTTCTGCAGTGATATACAAAAAATCAAGGCACAATCACAGCACTTTCTTCTTCTCTTAGAGGTGTAATTTAAATTCTGAGATATTCACAATGAGAAATTAGAATGCCTTTTGCTTCATTTATAAAACCTGACATCTTAATTCCAAATACTTTGGAGATTTAATTAATGAGAAGTGAATCAACCTTTCAACATTAAAAAGAAAATCCATAATTTGGCTTCTTTCAGTGAACAGAGTGAAATGTCAAATTAGTTTAGTCCAACAGACAGGATTTTTCATAACTTTTATGATGTAAATGTTTCATAATAATGTCAGAACTTCTGCTCTATTAAGCCAGCATGTAACTGATCCAATACAAATTGCCCATGACATTAAACTATATTGATGTCTTACCAAAGAGATAAACTTGGCTGTGGAGAGTGGGCCATGCTCCCACAGCAGCAAAAGAAAGATATTTGGGAAATCAAGTGACCAAGCTACTTACCACTCCTGGAATTGCTTGCCTGTAGCAGTAACTCAGAGGTGTGCCTCCTTAACTTGGAGTAACAGGAGTAGAAGGGTCTAAATTGGAATTGACGGTCAGGTTTTGTATAGTAATTCTCTATTTGTTCCAGCTTATCTTTTTACTCAGGCTTTAGCTATATACAGTGAATTCATTAAAAGCACTTGAAGCTTCAAATTCTGTAGGACTAAATGCCTGGCCCAGACAGCAAATGAAAATGTTGACAAATGTGATTTCCACAAGTTGCTGCGTTCACAGTATTTTCCAGGGAATAGGTATTTCTCCTTCAATCACCAGGACTGATTAATAGCTACAAATAATTTGATAATACCTCACATTATAATACTATGTGCATGTATTTGCAATTATAGAAGATTTTGATAGATATCACAAAGCCTTTAGTTTGTGAATAATAGTAACTTTTTCTACAATTACGTATTTATGGACTACAAAAAATAAGACAAGTTAGGAACATGAGAGATGAGAATATTTTGTTATAAATGGTAAAATGAAATACAAACACTTAGCCAAGATAAGATAATATGGACCATAACTTTTCAAATAAGTAAAAAGGCTAAAATGTAGTAGAAGGATTAGGCATATTGCTTAAAAGGGAAGTATAAGGAGGGACAGAAATGATAGTAAGGTTTATTTCAACTCAGCATTAGGGGAATCCTCTTACATTATTTAGAATTAGTTCAACATTGAGTTAGTTATTGGAGGAGGTAGTGAATTTTCCATCTCTGGAGGTATTTAAGCAAAGCATATGGGGTTCAAGCAGTGGTTTTCAATCTTGTTTTGACTATGCTCCATGTTACAAAATATCTTTGACACTATCCTTAATAAACACATGTAGGCTTCATGAAACAATATTTATCATTGATAGTTATATACTTCAATATTTTCTAGAATATATAGGTATTGCATATATGTCATTGATACCTGATATATTCTATTTTTCTATAATATTTATATTTTTAAAAACTAGTGTATGACCCTCAAATTTGATTTTTGCATGTTACTAATGTTTCATAATGCACACTTTGAAAAACACTGAAATAAACATCCTCTTAAATCTCTTTCAATCATAATTATATCAAAATAAAACATTAGTACACAACAAAATGATGGGGAAGAAAAAAACCTTTCACACATCTATTGCTTGAATAAACTGAATCTGACTTATAAATGACTCATAGAGCTGACAAGAGATACGTTCTCAGTCATATAGCAGGGGTCTTAAATCCTTTCTAAGATCATGTAAGAATCTTTGGAGGCCCAGTGTCTTAGTCCATTTAGACTGTTATTATAAAATACCACAGGCTACTTAGCTCATAGACATCAGAAATTTATTCCTCACTCTTCTAGAGGCTGGGATGTCAAAGATCAAGGCTGCTGTTTGGTCATGTTCCGGTGAAGGCCCTCTTCCTGATTCATAGCCAGCACCTTCTCCATGTGTCCTCATGTGGTGGGGCACAAGGGATATCTTTGTGTTTTATAAAGTACTACTCCTGTTCCTGAGGGCTCCACTCTCATGACTTAAGCACCTCCCAAAGGCCCACCTCCTAATATCGTCACATTTGGGAGTGAGGATTTCAATATATAAATTTGGGGGGTACACAAACATTTAGATCATAGCATCCAGAAATTCAGGAGAAGGCAAGGGAAGAACAACAGTCACCATGATCAGGGTCACCATTAAAATCCTCATTGCCCAAGACCCTGTGGGTCCTCTTGAGATGGGCAGCCCCATGAACTCTAGACTGAAAAGAGACAGAGGATCTTCGATTTCAGTGTTCATGGTCATAGGTCTGTGTGTCTAGCCCCACTGACAAGATAAGCTGGAGATCTGAGTACTTTGTGTAACCATCACCACTGACATCACAATCTTGGATGCTAACTCTACAGTGTATATTATGTTAAACATATAATCAAAATAAAATGTTACAGAAATGTGGAGAAATGTGTCAACCCACTACTCTGTTTTTGCATATACCTTTATAATATGTCTTTTTGAAAAGTTACGTGTGGTCCAATATCCCTTCATTGTATTAACTCTTAGCCAGTTTGGGTAAAATTATATAAATAAAAGTGGCTGAGGTATAGTATAAAAATAGATGATATCAAAATCAGATAGTCCTTATTTAAACTCCTATGTCTTCTTACTTAATGTACCTGAAAGTCATGATTTTCTCATCTGTAAAATGGGCCTCAAATTTGTGGGGCTATTGTGAAGGTTAAGCCATAAAACGAGTGCCTAGAAATAGAGCCAAGAGGAGCTCATGGAGACATGACAACAAAATGTCATGTGATATTCACATATGGAATCCTGAAACAGATGAAGGACGTTAGGTAAAAAGTTAAGAAAATCTGAATAGAAGATAGACTTTAGTTAATAATGACATATCAATATAGGTTCATGAATTATAAACAAATGTACCATACTAATTTAAGATTTTAAAAATAGGGGAAACTGGGTGTGGAGTATATGGAAACTCTTTGAACTATCTTTGCAACGTTCTTGCAAATCTAAAAATATTCTAAAATTTAAAGTTTATTGAAAAGAATGTCTAGAACAAATCACATAATTATTTAATACCCGTATAGTAGTCTGTGTATATGTGTATGTATATATGTAGATATATACATTATATATATATGCATACTCATGAGTATTTGATTAAATATATATGTGTATACACATTCAATATATGCATACACATATATTCAAGCAAATACTCATAAAAGTATACATACATATAATGTACTTACATGCACATATGCAAACAGGAGACATGGATTTCTAAAAAGTTTTCTCAACTTTTGAAAGTTTCAAAATCTTGGAAGTTACATAAAATAGAATAGAATGAAGAGATATTAATTTTTTTCTTCAGTTTTAATTTTTAAATTTCATAACAGATTTAGTTAGTTTTTTTTTTTTTGAGTTTCTATGCCTTCACTAATTAAACAGATATGGTTTACATAAATCTGTGTTAAAGCAATGACTAAATCATCTTCTGAAGATGATAGCCAGTTTGTACTCTAATGAGGGTACAGTTTCAGTAAGAGCAGACCAAAGCACTTGACTGACGGGCCAGTAGTCATAACCAGCTTATTTGGCTATTAGTAGGTTTACCCTGTTGATGTTGTTAGTTCGGAATCCTCCACTCTTACGTAACAGTTACTTACCATTTGACATTAAAGCTAATTTTATCTCACATTTTCTTTTTTAGGCCTCAAATTATTCTTTTAAATTATTAGGGTTGCACTTACTGACATAATTAAGGTAGATAAACCCACAATATTGGAATCATTTAAAAATATCCATTTAATAATATAGCCTGACATCTCTTTCCTAAGATCAAAACACCAAAAACAAAAAATAGCTTTCTCCCACTCACCCTGCTTCTCCCAACACATGTGGCCAACAGATGCCATATTATTAGAAACATGTACTTTGGAATTAGAATTGAGATAAGATACTGGCCCTGCCATATTGTATGGGCTTTGATTTTTCTCACCTGAAAATAAGCAATGATATGAAATATCAGGTATCTTAAAAGGATTAAAAACTATCTGAGATAATATGACCATCGGCCCACCTCTCTAAACTTTACCAACACCTCCTCATAACCATCCCATAACTAAGTTCTATTCCATACTTTTTCTCAAGTCTCTCAGTTTCACCTGCACTTCTATCCAAAATTCAATGAAAATTTTATTTATTATCTAGGTTTTTGTAATCATCTCCCTAGTCTTCCATCTTGCCTAAAATTCAAATTTATTTTTAGTAACAGAAAACTACTCTCTCCCCCAATCAACTTTTATTGATTTACCTGTAAATTTATCTGTAGATTTATCTGCATGACCTGGCAAACATTTATTTACCAAACATTTACTCTCTCATTTTCCTGTGAATTTTTTCCCTCCCCTTTGAGACACCAGACCCCTACCACCTCTGCTTCACTCAGGTATATAAGCCTCAATTGCCTGACTACCTTAGAGTCTCATGTTTTTGTGGGTCTCCTCTAAGTAGGTAATTAAATGTTTTCTTTCTCCCATTGATATGTCTTATGTCCATTTTATTATTAGGCTGCCAAAGAACCTAGAAGGGAAGAAGGAAAAATATTTTCTTTCCTACACTTGGCTGAGGGTCTAGATTATTCTAATGGGTTAAGTGCACATATTTATCTGGACTAAAAAAAGAAAGCATGGATTTCATGGTAAAAAGTAGTATTAAAAGAATGCTTTTTACAGTTGTAATAAACAAGACAACAGGCCCAAAATGGAGTCACTTATGCTAAGCCCTACATAATCAAGTGGAGACTTAATTACAATTTTGGCTCTCCCATAAATGGAATCTTAAGCCAGTCAATAAGGAATCACCCGATCAGCAACAGGTAGGTAATCCACCAGATAAACCCCTGCCATTCCCTAAAGGAAAGTGACCTTGCCATAACCAATTCACATTTTTGCCTAGTATAACTTCCTTGTTCCCACTCCCTTCTGCCTATAAAAGTCTTTCATTTAATTTACTTAGTAGAATTTAGTTTTTTAACACAGTCAATATTACTCTGTAAAAATTTTCTTTAATTGAAAATCCAGTACATTACACATTACTTCATTTTTCCATCCAGAAAAGATTATGCATGCATTATGGGGTAAAGAACAGGACTACTTTATATTGATATCATTTAAAAATTAGGATTTCCTGTGTTGAACAAGGGGTAGAGAGATATAAGTTCAAAGAGGTTAAGGAAAAATCCTAGAATACTGAATTTTTTGGGAAGTATTGATATGAACTCATAATGGCATTTTAAAAATCTTTTTTTTATTAGCTTTTAATAAGAAAGAAAGTGGCCAACCTAGTGATCAAGTTGTGGTCTCTAAAATTCTTTCTAACTAAAAATATCCATGGCTTCTCAGATATGACTGATTCTAGTTCTATGCCAAGAAATACACTAGATGACCCTGGGTTCATCTTACTATATAGTGAAGCAGAAAATGTTTTCACAGACTCCTAGGATCATGTAAGTGATCAGGAACCAACTTGAAGACAGTCTCACTGACTCAAAGATAGAAAAGCCTGATTATCAAGAAGAAGAATTGCAATGGATTGAGATACATCACAATTATTTAAATTCATGAGCTCATAATGGTATTAAAGAGAATAATAACAATAACTGACTAACATTATAGGGTTCTAGAGAAACCAGTCATTATTTTGAAAACTGGAAAGAAAGTTTAAGAATCAAGAATCTGTTTTGCCTTACTGTGCAAACTATGTTTCTGGATAACTATTTAAATGAGAATGGGATGTCTCTTTAGAAGAGTATCCTGGTCTTAATGAAAAGAAAGGATGAATTAGAATATCACCATTTGTAACCACTGGTGAAATCATGGATTTAGGCATCAATCACAAAAAGGAAGCAATTAGACATAGAGACCTCCTGACGGAAAAATACAATAGCAAGTAACTACAGCATATTCTTGCCAAAAATCAATCTTAAACTGCTCAAACTTCTAGAGCCGAGTACTAATTTACAGAAAATATATGAGCAGAGGAAGATGTTCAATATGATTTCAAGGATGTAGTCAATAGAATCAAGACTATGGGATACTGATTAAACAAAAAATCTGATTATTTTTAACAGATAAATTGTAAGTAAAAGACAAAAGAGAGATGGAGGGTCATTTATTTGATCTTCACTGTCCAATACTGTAGCCACTTTCTATATGTGGCTATTTAAATTTAAATTCATAAAAATTAAATAAATAAAAAATTCAGGTCCTCATTCACATTAGCACATTTCAAGGGCACAATAGCCACAAATGAAGACCATGAATACAGAAGTTTTCTATTATCACAGAAAGTTCTACTCAACAGCAATGCTACTGACTGAAAGAAAATTCATTGTTGTAAAAACTAAATATAATGCGTGGATTTCATTAGGATCCTATTTCTATAAATTTAAAACACACACATGCATTTATGTGACAAGCAGAAAAATTTTAACAAAGACCTGATATTTAATTATATTAAGGAATTACTGTTATTTTTAATGTTTTGGAATGAATTGTGGTATGATTTAAAAGAGTCTTTACTTTTTAGAGATGAATACACTAGTGTATATGTATATGAAATAGTATGATGTCTTGGGTTTGCTTTAAAATTCATACAATTGGGAAAACTGATTGGGAGTGTATCTGAGGCATGTTTGCCCATATACTAATAATTATTGAAGCTGTACTACATGATGATTTGATAGATGTATATACTGTGAAATGATAACCACAATTAAGTTAAGTAGCACATCTATGGACTCACTATAGTTAGTTAGTTACTGCACCATACACTTGGAGTTTTCTGAGGGTAGATATTAAATGTTCACATCACAAAAATAATTGTTAAATTTTCTGAAGAAAACCTTAAATGTGTAGGAATGTAGGTTTTTCATATTTCTTTTAAGAGTAATATGAGCAAAAGTTTGGAGAGGATTGTTCAAGTACTCAAGTGCGTGAAAATTATTGTTAATCATGCAGATTTGACATTCTCCTACCAGGGATTCTAATTCAATGGGTCTCTTCTCAGAGTTTACTTGGAATTGTTATCTCTTTATATTGTGAGTTCTCAAAATGCAGTCAATGCAATGTCTTCTCTGATGCTACCCCTTTAAGAAGCTCCTGAATAGATTCTAAAGTGAGTGTTCTTTAGCAAAACTTGGAGAAATAACTTCTTCTCTAAGCATCTGCATTGTCCTCTCAAACTACCTCTTGCAACAAATAGGGTTCAAGCCTAGAAAACCACACAACAGTTGTCCCAGCCCAAATCTTCAAAACCCTGAGATCCTTTCTCAGAGAGAGTCTATGTTAGGATGCCAAATATATAATTTTCTGCCAGTTTTAATTTACTCCATTTACCCTACCTAACTTCCTTCTAAGATTGCAGGATGTGGCTGAATAACTGTTCTCTTTATGATCTCTCCAATAGATTTCATCTTAAATGGTGGAAACTTAGAAAATCTTGGCATATATCAATCCAAGTATTAGAAATATAGATTGCTTTTATTATTTAAACATTGTAAAACAGGCTGAAATCCCTATAAGTCTTCATAATGTACCAAAACATAAATCACCTATTTCCACATTATTTCTACATTAACATAATATCTGGAAATATTACATTTGTCTTATTTTGGTTTTGCTGATAAGTAGATAAAGGGAAAAATAAATAAAAGTACAATTGGATTCATTGCTCACAGGTTGTATTTTACATAGCATAAAATACAAGTATTTGAGCACAATCAAAAAGTTCTTTCCATCTTACTATTTTTATGAAACTCACACATGTTTCACTACTTTGAATATGGTCTAATTATCCATCTTCTCAGATGTCTGAATGACAACGTCAGACTTACAAAGAATGATGATCATCATTATTAATCTTTGCTAAGCCACCTACTTATTGATTGAAGAGTCAAAGGAACTTGTCACTGTCTCATGCTCTATTGACTGGGGGATTAGAGGTGAGATCAGAAGGGGAGAGTGATGTACTAGTGAGAAGCAAGAGATTTAGAAAATAAACTGTCACTCATGAGTTCTAATGGAGCAGTTTCTGTATTTGTAGAACTGAGACAAAAATAAGGTAGGTAACACAAAGAAAGCAGCATGATTCTGCCTTCACAAAAGCTAATGGTAAGTTTGATTTTATAAATAGGATATATGTCACTTCCATTTCTAGTTGCTGACACCTTGCTTTTAATAACGTTTTCACTTGCCTTCTGCCATCGTTTTTCTCTCCTCATATTCATTCTATATATTGAGGACGATCTTCTGAAAGCTATTTCTTTGTTAATGGTACCATAATAAAAATCTCCAGCATGTTTCCATTTAGCTATTAATTGAAACACAAATTGCTTGCATCAATAAGCAAGAGCTCTGGTTATACAGGTTCTAACCAGTTCATCAGAATTCCTTTGCACCATTTTTCAATGAAAGCCTTTTGCTTTAGCCAAGTTGGGATATACTTTTCAAACTTCACATGGTTTGCTTGGAGTAGTATGTCTTTTTATCCCTCAAAATATAGTTCAATGCAATGGCTTCTCTGATGCTTTCTCGGGACAGACCATCCTGGAAAGACTTATCCCTTTGATGATCTCTTAAGCAACCTTGTTCTAACACTGATATACTACTTGTCACATGGTGTCTTTATGGGAGCTCTTTGTATGTGAATACACTGACACATTCCCATGGCATGTTTGGGAAGAATCTATGACAGTTAATCTTATGTTCAAAGGATAATTAATTATTTGACAGGTGAATAAGATGTATGAAAGCTCAAGAAAGGATGTAGAGGTAGAAATGACAAAGGCAAGTATATGCAGCAGTACATAGGGCCCCTTGCTTTTACAAGGTAACTTGCAGTAGAAAGAAAACTAAATCAAGTTAGATATCATTGAGTTTCAGTGTCCTCACCTGCAAAATGAGGACAGCGATTTTGTAATTATTAAATATGAGACTATATTATAAAAAACAAAGCACAATTACTAACACATAGTAAATGCTCATTGGCTCCTGGTTTCCTTTGTTTTCCTCCATCATCTTCTTCCCTATCTATGTCTCCCTAATTGGATCAATTTACAGAATTTAGTAGTACTAAAAGTTTGGGTAATTCTAGAGTTATTTGTTCAACATTAGAAAAATAAGTGTACTGAATTTGGGCAAAAGCTGCATTCTGGTCTTCTTTTAGCTAGAATTATGATATTGTACAAGTCAGTTCACATCTCTGTCACTCATTTTCTTCAACTATAAAGTAAGAATATTAGATTAGATACCTTTGAATCTTCCAGCAGCAGCATTCTATGACATCCTCACAGGTATTTTTCATAAGCAAAATGATTCCATTATGAAACACATGGAGACTCTTTTGGTCCAAAGCCATTTTCAAAGCATTTATCATGTTTCTGGGGTTCAGTCCATTTTTTTTTCTTGCCTGCAAATACATAGAAGAAAATGATGAGTTACCCACAGTGCATAATATATGGGTGGATTTTCTGAGAAACCAAGGAAGTACAAACTTCAAGATCTCTCATGTGGATCCCTCCCAAGTTCCTAGGAGTTTCTGATGCTTGTGGCAATCAACAGATTCTAAAATCTGGAATTGTGTGTGTTTTCTTCTTAATTCTAGATAAACATTAACATTTGTACCTAATTTTTAATTATAATTTCTTATTATTCTTAAAAAGAACCATCCAGAGTTTTAAAGATCTAGAACTACCAGAACTTGGATCTGCCCTGTCTTGTTAGGTCCCTGTCAAGTTGGCATTCCTTCTTGAAATGTACCATTAGAAAAATAAATAAGTAGAGAAGATAAAATTCCATACCTACATGTATACATTATGTTTAAAATACATACTAAAATTTAAAAGAGACAAAATGAAAAAACATATTGTATACAAAAACTAAAGTATTTTTTCATTAAGTGGTAAAGGGTGCAGTGAAATTTACCTTGCTTGAGATAACATTTTGTAAATATTTTTTTAATGTTTTTTGCGGTAGTAATTACTAAGCATTGTTTGTTTTCAATTCCTAAGTAAGCAAAAACATCTCTTAAATACATTTGAATGAAGGATGTTGTTTAAAAGTTCTAATTTCACTAATTCTAAGAGACATATTTTTATGCCCAATTTAACATTTCTTAATTGATGGTGAGTTGGCAGTAATCATATAGTTTTCTTTACTTATACATGTGAAAACTTGACAAGTACATCTGATGGTATGATGGACAACTCTTTGAATTTTCAGTAAAGAGATGTCTTAAGAAGGATTTGAAGAAGGATTATAATTCCAGGGTATTGTTTTTAAATATTCCATAATATATTCTGGCAAGATTTTAATAATGTGGTGTCTATACATGTGGAAACTAGTTTGGTGGTTCATTACGAAGTTAACCAAAGAATTATCAAATGACCCAGTAATTCCAATTCTAGACATATATCCAAAAGAAATAAAGACACTAAAAAAAAAAAAACCTTGAAAATGCACGACAATAGCAGAATCGCTCACAACAGTCAAAGGTAGAAACAACCTAAATATTTAACTGATAAATAGATAAGTAAATTAGGCAGTATGCATATAATATCAGTCAGCCATAAAAAGGAATGAAGTCTTAATACATGTTACAATCTTGATAAAACTCAAAAACATTATGTGAAGTTAAAGACAACAGACACAAAAGATCATATATTACCTGATTCCATTTATATGAAATATCCAGAATAGGTAAATCCATAGAAACAGAAAGCAGTGTGGTGGGTACCAGGGACTAGGGAGGTCAGGGGGAAAATAAGGACTAACTGCTTAATGGATACAAGTTTTGTTTGGGGGGGCGATGAAAATATTTTGAAATTAGATAGGGGTAATGGTTATACAACATTGTGAAGGTGCCAAATATAACTGAATTGTTCACTTTAAATAGTTAATTTATGTGACATACAATCAAAAAAGAAAAGTGCCAGTATTAAAATTTACCAAAGGAATATTGATGACTTAGAATAAAATCCTAGAGACAACAGGGAGCACTACTCTGAAAATGTTGCTTCAGTAACTCTCATGATGGTGCGGAAGACAATGCTATGTGAAAAAACATGACCCTGAATCACTCTGGGTGGAAAACAAGAGTTTGATATGATTGTTATGAAGCTTTATAAAGACCTTAACTAATTCCTTAATTTATATTTCCTGTTTCATGTGTATACAAAAATGATAAATAATATAAATGTATGTCTTGGGCTCTGGCCAAAAGAATAATATAAAATTCAAATTGAGAAGAAAATATTGCATCATAGTTTCATGGCCAGGTTTTTTTTTCCTTCTTAGTAGAATGCAGACAAAGATATACCTTTATAGTCAAAATCATCTTTACTTCAATGAAATGCAGTATAACACACTTTGAACAGAGTATTTGCTAGTTTAAGAGTCAGGTACCCGAGGCAAGGAGCTGGGGGAAATGGAAAGAGGGTGGGCAAAGTGTGCAAGTTGTAGTTATGTAGGATGAATTAATTCTAGAGAGCTAATGTGAAGCATGGTGACTACACTTAGTACTAACGTATTGTATCCTAAAAATCTGCTTAGAGAGTGGATCTCAGGAGATGGATATACTAATTAGCTTGACTACAGTAATCATGTTGCTCTGTATATTTATGTCAAAACACCATGTTGAACACCTTAAACATTTACAATCTTTATTTACTAAAAAAAAAAAAAGAATCCTGAGTAGTGATTGGCAGAGGGAAACATAAACTGGGTTTTTCTCTCCTGAGTGTTCCTCTCTGGACACAGAGGAGCAGACACTTTGGAAACAAAATCTTGGTGTAGGTGGGGCCTAAGCTAAAAATGTTATTAAGAACTGTGTGCACCGCATTTTAGTTTATATGAAAACAGCTAATGGTCCTGACCCTCTGACAGCGTTGGTCACACTCTAGAATTTCCACTTTCCATCTTAATCCTCATTCAGTCATCTAGTCTAATAAAAGTGTGTGCTAAATTAGCCTAGGAAAGTTTAATCCCAATAAATGCAGTCAAAAGTTAATTTAGGGCTTCCCGGGTGGCTCAGTGGTTGAGGGTCCGCCTGCCAATGCAGGGGACACAGGTTCGAGCCCTGGTCTGGGAAGATCCCACATGCCGCAGAGCAACTGGGCCCGTGAGCCACAACTACTGAGCCTGCGCGTCTGGAGCCTATGCTCCGCAACAAGAGAGGCCGCGATAGTGAGAGGCCCGTGCACCGCGATGAAGAGTGGCCCCCGCTCGCCACAACTAGAGAAAGCCCTCGCACAGAAACGAAGACCCAACACAGCCAAAAATAAATAAATAAATAAATTAATTAATTTAAAAAAAAAAACCTGAAAATAGAGTTGCCACATGATCCAGCGATCCCACTCCTGGGCATATATCCAGACAAAACTATAATTCGAAAATATACATGTACTGCTATGTTCATAGCAGCACTATTTGCAATACCCAAGACCTGGAAACAATCCAAATGTCCATCGACAGATGAATGGATAAAGAAGATGTGGTATATAAATATACGTGTGTATACACATACACACACACACACACACACACACACACACAGTATGGAATACTACTCAGTCATAAAAAGAATGAGATAATGCCATTTGCAGCAACATGGATGGACCTAGAGATTATCATACTAAGTGAAGTAAGTCAGACAGAGAAAGACAAACACCATATGATATCACTTACATGTGGAATCTAAAATATGACACAAATGAACTTATCTACAAAACAGATACAGACTCACAGACATAGAGAACAGACTTGTGGTTGCAAGGGGGAAGGGATTTGGGGGATGGATTGGGAGTTTGGGATTAGAAGATGCAAACTATTATATATATGTATAACTGAATTACTTTGCTATACACCAGAAACTAACACAACACTATAAATCAACTATACTTCAATAAAATAAATTTTTTTAAAAAGTAAAGAGTCTAGGTAGGAAAACAATGGCTTTTATATGAAAAATGATAGTGAATTAGAGAAATCTACAGGACTTTTTCCCATAAAGGTTTAAGTGACAAGTAAATATTATGATAGCAATATATATTTTTATACTGATAGCTTGCACCATTCATAAGACAGACAAAACAAAATTTTGCAAGCCACCTAGAACAGTTTTTAGATTTGTGGACTCTGAAGCCAGATTGGTCTTCATTCAGATCTCAAATTTTCACCTTAATAGCTGAGTGATGTTAACTAAGTTAATTCTACTTTCTGTTTAAATAGCTTCCTCTTCTTTAAGTAGATAATATGTTGTCTACCTTATGGAGTTAACATAAGAATTAAAAGAGTTAATATTTCTAAAACAATTGGAACAGTCTTTGGATCATTTTAACCACTATATAGGTTTGATAAATGACAAGCGACTGACCTGACATCCTATTTAATGTGCCCAACTTTTTCCCTCTTGAATGTTAATTTTTTAATATATTTTTATTTCATTGCCCTTTTATGCCTTCTATATATCCTTATGCTTTTAAAAGCATTTTACTATAAATTATTATTAAAAAATTCAGAAAATATATTCTTATTTTTAGAAGACTGTTCCATTCTATATACAGTGTCATGCATCATGACTTTTCACTTGACCTTTTAATATGAGCATTATATATACTATTAAGTATTTTAAATTTATTTTGTGATAATTATTTAACATTACCTAGCTTCTAATGAGAGCTTTCTATTATAAGTAATGCCATAATTAATGCCCTTATGATATAAGCTTATACCTTCCTTTTTTGCTCAAAGGCCTTTCTCTATTTTGTCTGGTTCTGGCTTCAGCAATGCCTTCAATTCCATACACACTCCAGTGCCCTCTTTCCTGAGTAAACCTTCCTTCAACCATAGTTACTTTTCTGACTACTTTTTATCCCCGATCTTCATCTAATATTTCTAAAAGGTTGCCTGCAAGTGCTGCTTATTCTTCATCACTTACCTACTTCACAGACTCTAACAAACTAAGGTCTTACTATGACCACTGCTATTTTACTGAAACTGTGCTGTTAAACATCACAAATAACAAACTCATGTATTTTCAACTCCATAGCACGTAAAATTGCTAATTAAAACCCCACGACCTCTCTCTCAAAATTCTGTTCCCTTGGATTTTATGACTTTGTTAAAAAGATGTTTTTTCACTTGTCAGTGACTAAAAACTCCACTGAAGACTGTTTAGTCTCCACTGAAGACTAAAAAGTGACATGAATCTGTTCACATAATATAAATGTCTAGATTACATAGCTTTAGGTACTACTGAACACAGGGCTCAAGTACTAACAGGAAACTTCCTCTCACTTTTTACTTTGGCTTCATTCAAGTGGGATCTTTCCTTGTAGTGGTAATTTGTCTAGCAGCAGCTCCATACTCATGCTTTATCCTCACAGCAATTCCAGAACAAAAGAGCCTCTCTCCTTATTACTCCATCAAATTTCCATAATACAGTCTCATTGGCCTGCTTTCACTCACATGCACATCTTTAAAGCTATCATGATGCCTGGAAACTATTGATTCACAACTATATTCATCAAAATATATTATACCTTATATATGGTATACATAATACTTATGAAATATATACTATATATATACTAATATATATATATACTATATATACTATTATTTTGTTAAAAAACATATAAACATGTATAATTAGCACTATATTGCTTTATTCATTGTCCTACTCGAGGTTCCATAACTCTCATTAGGAATATTACACCATTCCATTGGTTGGTTTTCTTGACACTTTGTCCTACTGTGCATTTCTATTATGATACCCTTCCTAAAGCACCATTTTAAACATGTCACTCTTAAGGGTGACATGTTTAAATTTTCAAGGGTTTCTCATTGACTATTAAAGTCTACTTGAGTTAGATTGTCATTTAGATCTTTCATAACATGCCCTTAAGTGATCGTCCGGTATTTGATCATAACCTCCAGCTTCCACTTGTGACTTTTCTGTGAAGTTGTTTTTCTTCTAATCCAAATTAAAACAAAGATACTCCAAGTGACTTTTAGCAAGATTCTTGACCTTTCAGTGCTTTTGTAGTGGGGACAAATAAAAGCGTAGCTCTTCATATTGTTCGATAGGTTGCATTGTTGAATTTCTCAGTGCTAAGAATTTTGGAGTCCTCAAATTAAACACATTTTGTGAGTGTAGAGTGTTGTGTCCAAGGAGCGAAAAATAACTGTAGGTTAATAAGTACCATAGGTTTCTAATTGAAAAACCTGGGTGTCATCTCACAAACAACATTCATTGTTGTGTTTTAGTTTACTACATGGACTGTTGGCTTCGGCAGCACATATACTAAAATAATTTACTCTGTGGAATTAAGCTTTTATTCTTTACCCGTAAAGTATCCTTACAAGTTTAATGCCACCATACTGTGCTGTCCATTTAGATAGGCGTATTTCCATTAAAAACCATATACAGTTTAATCAGTCCTCTTCAGCAAGCTCTGAATTGTCTTATGGTATTGATCACAATATAGCTAAATAAATTCATTGTGAAAAAATAAATCACCAACTGGGGTTTTTGTGTTATTCCAATTCTAAAGAAGCTCTATTTTTCTAGCTTTGCTTTTTCAGTGAGTTTGGCAATGTGTTTCCAGTTCACATCCTAAAATAAATTACAACATGAACCCTGAAAACACATCTTTGATTTATACACAGAAAACCTACCATATTTCATTAAGTTTAGTTGTAAAGAATAGCTTTCTTGGACCTGAGAAGCTGAGTTGTGCATTCCAGAGGGACACTCTTGTATACAGATAATGATGCCTAACTACCTATAGGGGCAACATTATCATCAGTGACTTTGTTACCTCTCCGGTACCGTAGAAACTCACATAACCATAACCTCTTCTCTCACAGCTCAGTCCACTCTTCTTGGCTACTGTACATTGGAAGAAGACATCTATGAACTTTTGACACTTTCTCAGATATCTGTGACTCATGTTCCAGGATACTTTCTTTGTACCTGTATTTTTCATACTTCTAGAATACTTTATCTGGTCAAGCCAGATTGGTCTCCCCTCTCTAAATATACTTCTCACTTTATTTAGATAATTTAAAATTACTATTTTCAACTGATTACTGTAATAATAAGAGTAAAATTTGCTATTATTATTTTTACTATCATGATTGTTATCAGATCACATAGCATAGGAGAACGGTTAACAGCACAGTGTAGAGAAACAAACTGCCTAGAATTGAAGGCTGGTTCCACCAAGTATTTGCTATATAATATTGATAATGTTACTTAAACTTTCTAAACTTTCTGTTATTTTCTCCTCTAAAAAACAAAAATTTACAACATAGAATCTTAATAATCAAATGAAGACACATATGTTAGGGAACCTCCAGAGTATCTTGTTCATGTTAAGAACACACTAAGTCTTATTTATTTACCTCAATTTACTCATTGCATTTAACATAAAGTTCTCCTAAGACCTCCAGGTTTGTGAGAAAAAAATGTAGCTTTCTAATCTTGGATGACTGTCTCAGGAGTAGCATGGCACAGTCCAGATTTAACCCTAGCCATTGTGATTTCAAATCCTATTCTTTTCCCATGCTGACTATATCCCCTCATTATTTATAATAGCTAGCCAAAGGAAGGATATGGATAGATAGAGATTATAAGCTTTAAGGCCACTTTTTGGTTCCTATTTTCTAAGTGAAAAGCTAAGGAGGCATCTGTATATATTGGTATCTATATGTCTAAGAAATTCAACTGTACTGGAGGCTGTGATACATCATTCCAGTCTCCATTCATGACTGAAATATATATTCCGCAAACTGCTGACAGTGTTTCAAACTGACAGCCTCCAGCTGTCATCCTTCTTCAAAAATGGCCCTTGATTTGAGAGAGCCCAGTGTCATATCCTATGCCCCCAGGAAAGCTTGCATCCAATGACTGATCCACCCTTATGTATAAATGTCCATTCCCTGCACACAATGCAGGGTGACTTTAAGAGTCAGTCCAGCTTCACAGCTCCTCCATCTCAGCCCAGTTTCTCACTCTGCCCCATCTGATTCCCTTTCTTTTTCTTCCCAAGAGCACTCTAGGACACCCAACCTGCAACAGTAACAAATACTCTTCTTAGCAATGCTAAAATCATTAAGGAATCAGACTGATTAAGTAAGAGCATAATTTATTCCCCTCAAACGGTATGGAGACACATCTTCAAAGTTGTGGTGAATAAGATCATTTTTAGTCGGTCATGATTAACTTTTATTTTAAAGTAAAAAATTTAAGGATGTCAGTGGTCCTCCCAAGTAGTAAACACAAGAATTTTGGGGGGGGGGGGAATTTTGGTTGCAGTTTCACAGATTGATTTCTCCAGAAAAATCTAAGAAAGTATAATATCAATTAAATTTTTTTCAGGAAAAATAAAACAAAAATGTGGATGTAAAAAAAATCATAGGACAATAATTATACCAATAAACCATCTTACACTTTATAATATTTTTATAAATTGCAAAGTTATTTCACTGGCATTGCCAAAAGTATATGCAAAAGTTACTTTGAGTTTTTTAAAAGAAGGGGTTATTTTCCATCTTGTTACAGAGGTTTTTTCAGGGTCTTTCTTGCACTGGGCACTACGCTTGGCACCTTTTTTGTTCATGACTGTCATCCCCAAGAGTTAATCTGGTGCCTCGAAGATCATTCAGACTGTTGAAAACTACTTCTTCATGTATAAGTGAGTAATGACAGCACCTGGGAACATGACATCTGAACTTAACTGCCAGTTCTATCATGTGTAGGAGTTGTGGAAATTTCTCTTAACCTTTCTGTTCTGAAGGATGCTTAGCTGTAAATCAAGACTGAAAATGATAATAGTTATATCACAACATGTGTGATGAGACTTCAGTAAGATAGTTTATGAAAAGAATATAAATAATAAATAACAGTACAAATTCTGTATTCATCCTTATTCATGTGATATAGAATAAAATACTAAATGGCATATTATTAAATGCTTATCAAGATGGCCTTAATGTTCCCCTCAGCTAGCTTATATTGTAGACAGGCTTCTTCCTGACTCTACTCCCCTCTCCTCCTTTTTCTTAGGAAATTTACTTAAGAAAAACTTGTAATTGAAAACACTTTTTCATTCTCTTTAAGATGTAAATCTTTTAAAAAATTCTCTTGCCAGTTTTACCACCCAGGGCTATCTTTTTCAAGGACCCAGGAACAATTTCTTTGAAATGTAACCATCAAGGAATATAGGGCTCCTGTCCCCCAGTCTCTGTGGGAGGGTAGGAGCCTAACTGAGATGGGATCCTTGCTCCAAGGGGTAAAACTACCTCCTGTCATGAAGATATGAGAAAGCTTACTACTCCTGGGGGAAAGCCAATTAGTAAACACAGATGGCCCATGACCTCTGTCTCACTCCAATGTTTAAAAAGCCTCCTAGCTTTGTTTCAGTAGAGTTAAGACGGAGGTCTGGCCTCTCTCTCCTATTGCAATAGCCCTGAATAAAGTTTTCCTTCCCTATTTAACTTTGGCTGGTGCAATATTGTACCTTGACGTACCAACTAAAATTTATTTCCAAAAGCTATCCTTTCTGAAATGTTTTAATATGTGTAAGGGAAAAAAATCAGAAGGATAAGATATGTAGTGGAGGAATCACATGACAGCCTTAAAAGCAGGTAGAAACTAGTTGAAAAATATTTTTATCAAACACTGTTACCCATGAAGTTACAGAGATGGAGAGGTGAAAGCACTCTCAGAAATTATTGTACCTCAGGAAACCACAATTTTTTGCTAAGAGGTTCAGATTAAGAATACACATGCTCAGTGTTCCAATGGTCATATTTTTCCCCAGACATATTTAGAAAAATAAATAATGAAAAGGCGGTATTATTCCCCTCCCAAATTGTACAAATGTCAAAAAATATAGCCACCCTCCTGAGTGTTATTGTGCCTTGCTGTCTAACCCAGGGAGAATCATCATTCCTTTTGTCAAAACACACTAAAAATAATGTGTGAAGAATTGGAGGGATCCTTTCATACTCCTGGTGATGAATTAACACCACAATGGTCCCCATACTCAGCTACCTATTCTCAGCAAAGTCAAGCAAACTGAAGGATTATATAGAGGATGCCAAGAATTAATAACCTCTAGAAAGGGTAGTTACTTTTAAGTCATGCTACAAAGTCACTGCGATTTGCAAGAAGGTTGACTAAGAAGAATTGTCTCACTATAAATATTCATATGTATAATTATGTCTTGCTTCCCAAACATTGGCACTGTTTGAGAAACTGACATTAAGAAGCTTAGTAAAAATAAGTTTTGTTATAATTATTGCAAAAGTAATGCTTATATGTAATAAAAAAAGAATGAAAAGTAGGAATCTAAAATCATCTATACACCCACAATTTAGTGATGACTATAAATATCTCTGTAAAATTTACTTCCATGTATGTGTAGAATATTTAGCATAGTTTAAGGTTTTAGCTCATACTGTAAAGTAGGGATGGTTGTAACTACTATACCAATATTAGTTTATTTAATGCTCAGAATAGCCCTATAAAGTGGGCACTATTCCTATCCACGTTTTACAGTTAAGGAAACAGGCACAGAAAGGTTAAGTGATTGCTCAAAGTCACAGAGTTAGTAAGTGATCAAGCCAGATTGTGGTTAGTTAATGTGGCCTCATGGCCCATGCTTGTATACAACATAATGTCTATAACCAAACACTTATTTTGAAAAAAATGTGGTTTGCCAAAGTTTTTCACTATTATATACAATTTAATGGTGAATTTCTTATAGTTACATTTTTTTTGCATACTTTTCCAGTTATCACCTTAGATAAATTTGTAGAAGATTGCTTAGTTGAAGAGCATGCCTATTTTAGAAACTGATACATATTGTCAAATTTCCCTCAGTAGTGATTACCAATGTTATTCCATTTGTACTGTAACAAAGAGTTCCTTCATTTTTGCCTTCTCACAATGGACTGTTTTCTACTCTACCCTCTTCCCACTCTATCTGACAATTTAGACCAAGGCAACACCTATTGGATATATAAATTACATTATAATTGTTCCTTATTTATTAGTAAAAAGATGCTATATAGCAATACTTGCACAAACCTCATTTTCTAGTTATTTCTCCCAGCACTTTGAAAAGAACTCTTAAGTTCATGTTAGTTTAATTACATTAATTTTATTAATTCAGAACATAGTAGGTACAGGCTACTCTGCTAGGTACAGTCAATAATGGAAAGATAAATAATGTTGTTTCTTCCCTTAATTAGCTTGCTATGTAAGAGGAAGTTATCCATGTAAACAGCTAAAGAATAAGGCAGAGTAAAGATTTTGTTAATTATAATACAAGCTGAGTATTATTATATTACAGAGAGGTGAATAGAAACATGCCATTAATTCTGATTGAAGTGGTCCAGAAGCCTTCACTGTGTAGTTACCTTTAGAATTGAGACCTAAAGAGACAGAACATTTGGGTAGATGTACAGAAGGTTGAAGGACATACCTGAGCCAGTGAACATGAAGAAGCAAGCCCCACACACATTAAAGTGTATAATGTTTTCTGTTTTATATTATGAACTGAGGGCATTTAGTGGGAGGTGGACTTGATTTTTCCAGCCATAAATACAAATTTTATCATCTATTTATGTGAACAAATTGTTCTATCAGCTTTCTAATCAACACTGCCCCCAAGAGGACCAGGCATTTCCATTGATAAAATTTGCTGCACACACCCCAAAAAATATATAAGCTAGTCATTAGAAAGAAAGTGTATTAATCACTTGCTTTGTGCTCAGCACTGTTATAGGCACTGGCAAAAGAGTGATCTGCTCAGACCCTTCTTTCTGGGAGCTTATATTCTAGGGGTGGGAGATAAAAAAATAAGCAAGTATGTCAAAAAGATTACTAGTAAGAGCTGAATGATGAAAATATAACCAGCAGTTGAAATAGATAAGATGCAGCCAGCCAGGCAAAGATCTGGGGAGCATATTACAAGAAGATTAGAAAGAATCTGTGGTCAGGAGGTAATTGTCACAAAAGGACAAGGCTAGGTATTTTGACAGAGACAACTGCTACCTTCAGTCTATTAGTCTAAATGAGCATCACCTTTAGCCTCCTTTGCATGATTGTTTGATGTCTCTTCATTCATTTTTAGTTTTTGTTTGCTTAGGGAGTGTGTTCAGCAAATTGAAAAAATAAGTATCATTTCATTTTTTATTCACATGTGCTGAAGAGTTACTGGAATTCTTCCCCAGTCATTAAATACCATCTATCTTATCCCTAGACGCCCAGTAATCAAAACCTATTGTCCCTCTTCATCCTGCCTTTCCAATCTAGCCTCACATCCCAGCCTCTGCCTTATTCAGTCAGGTCATGTAAGGGTTCAAAAATTCTTTAAGTATTACACTCAAAACGCCAGATAGAGTTTGTTTTCAGGATTATTTTTTCCTTGAGAAATGACTATAAAATGAGGTTTCCCATCAAAATCCACCTTTTATTCTGTATCCAAAATTGGAGTGGCTCTCTTCAACATAATTTCATCTCAATTTGATATATATTGATATTAATCAGTAGCTTGATGCATTCTTTTCACTTCTTTTCCTTTTATCCTGGGTTATTAAATATTTTTTAGAATACATATTGTATAATAATATTAATATAAAACTGTATTTTTTAATTTTCTTTAATGCATTTTTATTTATCTAAATATAATAATAATGCATGGAATTTATATATATTGTTATTAACTATTTTGAATATTTTTTTACCCTATGGGCCCTTAGCTATATACTGCTGTCATCACCATATATGACCATGGAATAAGTCTAGTATTTAAAATTTAGGAATTATGGTGGGGACTTGTACTCAATTTGCATCAATATTCCCCTTGAGGAAAAGAGACAAATTAGCTAACTATTTCTCAAAAAGCTCATTGTACATCAACCTTTGCCATTTGAAACTATGTTTCCTAAATTTTTGAAATACTCTTGCCAGTGCGAAAAAATGAATACTAAACGTTTGTGCTTGTCTAGCTTGGGGAAGGAAGTTCTTTGGGGTTTTCAAGTTGTTCGGAGATTGTCACTTGATGCATTGCTTTAATCATTTTGCTGTTTTAATCAATGTGCACATATGCTCAGAGAGATCTGACAAACATAATATAATGAACGCCAAAAATAACAAGCAGGAAAACCTCTGGGTCCTCTCCAATTCCAAAATATAATGTAATCTCTGAACCAAATGAAAGTGTCCCTGGTCCAATTTGTTCAAGGGAACATGATCTATTTATCTCCTCCCACAGAGAAATGAAGGGAAAGACAATGTAAAGGCAGTTGAAGCCTCAAATATATTCAGAGATGCTCTGATATGTCAAATAAATGTCACTTTCACCTGAGGGAAAAAATTTTAGAAATAAAGGTTTCAGAGATACACAGAAGTGTCTCTTTAGTTAATGTTCTAAAGGAAAACAAAATACATTTAAGCATCTAGAAGTGAATAAACCATGGTAGAATCTAGTTTTTAAAGTTTTTATTCAAATGGCATATATAATTGCTCTAATGGTTATGTTACTAATTACCATTTTTTATGCTTGCCAAGTGGCAGGCAGAACATTAAAAATGTTACCCCATTGGGATATAATGTACAGCATGGTGACTATAGTTAATAATGCCATATTGCATATTTGAAAGTTACTAAGAGAGTAGATCATAAAGGGCTTCATCTCAAGAAAAAAAATAAGAAAAAAATTTTATAACTATGTATGGTGACAGATATTAGGTAAAATTATTGAGGTGATCATTTTGCCATGTATACAAATATTGAATCATTATGTTGTATACCTAAAACTAATATAATGTTTTGTGTCAATTATACCTCAATAAAAATGATGAGAAATTAAAAAACTATTCCTCCATTTTAATCTACACAAGAATCTGAGAGGAGAGGTGGTTCTTATTATCTCCATTTTTAAAAACGAGCAAACTAAGACTTAGAGATTTTAATAAACAGAGATAGAACTAAAACAAAAAACTGTTCAATTAAGCTCTTAGGTCCTTTCCTATTTTCAGAAAGCCTTTCATTATTCTAATGTTTTGTGTGTGTGTGTGTGAAATTATGTTTTAACAGGAGACCCAGATACTTCATCTTCAGGCCTTCCACAGTCCTCACTTTCTTCCTTCTCCCTACTTTACATGGTATACCCCAATTTGACAGGTCTTTAAACTTCCCTGGATTTTTGTACTTTCATTTTATTTGCTTATTCATTCTTACCAGAACAATATTCATTTGTTCCTCTTCTCTACCTTTGTGCCTATTCCTGTCTTTAATAAATGGTTCAAGGATCCTTTTTTTATTAAATCTTTCCTTGACTCTCCCAGTCTCTCATGGGATTCCCTGGGTATTTATGACGTGTTGTAACTGAGATTTTCTTTACTATACACCCCTGGGTTCTTTAGTGGTAGTGATTTTCTTTTTTTTCATCTCCATAACCACATCATCTAGTTAATCCCAAATGTATAAATAAAAATAAATGAAATACTTTCTCTCTTATTGCTTTACTGTGTCTCTCAACAGAAAATCTATTAGGTTAAAGCAGAGAATTAAAAAGGAAAACATTTCTAACTATTACTAATAAGAATGCATTATGTTTGCCTTTCTCTTTTAAAACAATGAATACTTGGTGCTGGCACACATCTAAATCAACTGAAATGTTATTTTGTACTTATTTCAAACTTGTGTGAATAGAGTGGTTGCATTATATATAATGATTTGGAGACCCTCTTTTTCTTCTGGTCTTCAGTACTCATGCTCCTAATTTTAGTACATAGATAAGTTAGTTTTCTGAAATTATTTTAAAATAAAGGATTATTTTCAATTTTTAAGGAGAGTGGGAAAGAATTCAGGAAGAAGTAATTTTTTAAGAAAGATAAATTCAACAATAGAAAAACGACAAACCCAATTTAAAAATGGACAAAAGTCCTGAACATACACCTCACCAGAGAAGATACACAACTTGCAAATAACCATGTGAAAGGATGTTCAATATCAGATGTCATTAAGGAATTGTAAGTCAAAACAACAAGAAACCACTATGCAAGTATTAGAATGGCCAACATCCAAAGCATTAACAACACAAATGCTAGCAAAGATGTGGCACAAAAGGAACTCTCATTCATTAATGATGAGAATGTACCATTTTTAGCTATTTTGGAAGACAGTGTGGCAGTTTCTTAGAAAACTAAAAATACTCTTACCATATGATCCAATAATCATGTTCCTTAGTATTTACCCAAACGAGGTTTAAAACTCATATCCACACAGAAATCTACAAACGGATGTGTATAGCTGCTTTATTCACCCTTGAACTACATATAGATGGACTAAATCCAAGTCAGCACAGCAAAGGCATTGATCACTAAACTGCAACTTGAAGCACTGCTCAAACTTCAGACTAACCTGTGAACCCCGTATGCTCAGAAAGAATGTTTTGCTACATTCAGACCAATGTAGCAAAGACAAAGAATTGATGTGCTATTTGAACTGCTGCCCACAAGAGGTGAGACAAAACTTACAGTCCAAAAGTACCTGCACTGGTAAACTGCTAAAACAAAAACAAGATTCTCCAGAAGATTTTCGACTGGAACCACAGTTTACACAACAAAGGATTCAAAATTTCCAGGATATAACCCCAAATTACACAACATACAATAATCCAGGAAAATGTGGCCAATTCTCAGGTAGAAAGAAAATTAAGACATATTTCTGTCGACTGCATGTGTCCCTTCAAAATTCACATGTTGAAACCCCACCCCCAATGTGATGGTTTTAAAGGTAGGCCCTTGGGGAGGTAATTAGGATTAGATGAGATTTTGAGAGTGGAGCCCTCATGAATGGGATTAGTGCCCTTATAAGAGTCACAGGTGAGTTTGTTTCCCTCTCTTTCTTCCCCATGTAGGAACAAAGGAGAAGACGGCCTTCTACAAACCAGGAAGTGGACTCTCACCAGACACCAAGTATTCTAGTGCCTTGATTTTTGAACTCTCAACTTCCAGAACTATAAGAAGTTTTTATTGCTTAAACAATCCAATCTATGGTACTTTGTTATATAGCATCTTGAACTAAGATGTCAACTCCAAGATGATCCAAATGTTGAAATTATCAGATAAATATTTAAATCAGTTTTTATAACTCACCAACATGAAGCAAAGGGAATTACATGAAGCACTTTCAATAACTGGAATACTCAGGAGAGAAATAGAAACTATAGAAAAGAACCAAATGGAAATTTCAGTACTGAAAATTAAAATTTCTGAAATTTAAAGAAAATATGAAATATCAATAGTAGAATATAGGCATCAGAACAAATAGATAGTGATCTTAAAAATAAGTCAATAGAAATTACACAGTCTGAAAAAAAAGAGAAACACAATTCAATAAAATGAACACAGCTGCAGGGACCTGGGGTAAAGTATTACCAAAAGAACTAACAAATGTGTACTGGAATACTAGAATGAAAGGAGAAAGAGATTGGGGCATTAAAAATACCCAGTGAAATACCCTTCAAGAACAAAAGCATTCTCAAATGAAAGAAAACTAAGAATTCAGCAATAGCATAACTGCTCCATAGGAATTGCTAAAGAAAGTCCTTCACACTGAAGAGAGATGACAGACACCAGATGGAAATATGGATCTTTGAGGATGCAGTAACAATAAAAGTGGTAAATACCTGAGTAAATATACTTTAAAAAACTATTTTCCTCTTAAGTTCTTTAAAATATATGAGACTGGGACTTCCCTGGTGGCACAGTGCTTAAGAATCTGCCTGCTAATGCAGGGGACATGGGTTCAAACCCTGGTTCGGGAAGATCCCACATACCACGGACCAACTAAGCCTGTGCACCACAACCACTGAGCCTGCACTCTAGAGCCCGCAAGCCACAACTACTGAGCACAAGTGACACAACTACTGAAGCCCATGCACCTAGAGCCTGTGCTCCGCAACAAGCGAAGCCACCGCAATGAGAAGCCCACGCACTGCAATGAAGAGTAGCCCCCGCTGGTCGCAACTAGAGAAAGCCTGCATGCAAAAACGAAGACCCAATGCAGGCATAAATAATAAATAAATAAATAAATAATAAAATAAAATATGTCATTGCTTACATCCAATATCATAACATTGTCTGGTATGATTCTGAATATAGGGATGTAATGTACATCACTCCTCTAGCATAAAGGTCATTGCAGAAGTCATTAAAGGTATAATACCTATAAGTTTGCAAAGTATTTTATATCCAGTGTTACTATATTAGTTCTAAGTTAATTGTGAAAGTTTTTGTGTTATAGTATAATTCCTAAAGCAAATACACACACATACACACACTAATGTGCACATACTCTCACACAAACACACTAGAAATACACCAAAAGTCAAGATAAATTAAAATGGGATAACAGTGACAATAACAGATAATCCAAAAGAGGGCATGCAAGGGGGTATGAGGAACAAAGGGAGCAAACATAAAACAAATAATAAATTGGTAGACCAATCCAACCATATTGATCATTACATTAAATGTTAATAGCCTGACCACTACAATTATAAAGAAATACTGATAGAATGAATAAAAATCATGACCAATCAAATGTTGCCTTTAGGAGAAAAATTTTAATAAGACACAGATAGGCTGAAAGTAAATGGATGGACAAATAAACACCATGAAAACAGTAAGGATAAGAGGATTGAGGTAACAATTTCAGTATCAGGTGAATTCATGACAAAGCTTATTACCAGGGATAAATATTGACCTTACATAAGGATTAAAGGGGCAATTCATTAGGAAGACATAACAATTATAAATGTATACACATCTAATAACAGTGCCTCAAAAATACATGAAGAAAATTGAGAACATTACGGGGAGAAATAGACAATTGCACAAGTACGGTATAAGTCATTGAGACCTGTGTCTCAGTAGTTGATATAACACCTGGATAAAATATCAGTAAAGACACAGAAGCTCAGAATCAACCAGCTGAATCTAATTGACATTTATAGGACACTACAACCTACAACTGCAGAATACACATTCTTTTTAAGTTTACATGCTACAGTCAATTATACAATATGCAGGATCAAAAGTCAATAAAATGTAAATTCATCTGAAATCATATAGTGTATTAGACAGCTGGGGCAATGGGGAAATGCGAAAATATTGGCCAAAGGGTACAAACTCCCAGTTCTAAGATTAGCAAGTTCTATGGATCTAAAGCACAGCATGGTGATAATAGCTAATAACACTGTATTATACAGTTGACCTTCAAACAACACAGAGGTTAGGAGCATAGACCTTCCACGCAGTCAAAAATCTGCACATAACTTATAGGTGGCCCTCCGTATACTTGGTTCCTTCAAATATGTGGTTGCTCCTCATTCAAGAATCCATATCTGCAGATTCAACCAACCTCCGATGGTATAGGACTGTAGTATTTACCATCGAAAAAAAAATCCACATACAAGTGAACTCATGTAGTTCAAACCTGTGTTTCTTCAAGTGTCAACTGTATACTTGAAAGCTGGTAAGAGAGTAGATCTTAAATGTTCTCACACAAAAAGGAAATGGTAATTATGTGACAGGATGGTGGTGTTAGCTAATGCTATGGTGGTAATCATTTTGCAATATATGAATGTATCAAATCAACACTTTGTACACCTTAAACTTACACAAGGTTATATGTCATTTATATCTCAATAAAGCTGGGGGAAAAAAACAGAATAAATGACAATTAGATAAAGTTTTTAAAAAGGAAAGCAATATCATAGGAAAATCTCAAATTCCTGGAAATTAAATTTTGTTGAATACTATATGCACCAAATACAGAACAGAACTTTGCATTAAATTACAATTATCCTATTTTGATTGTGTCATCTCTAGCATTGTTATTTGTGTAATTTTTTGTACAAATTATATTCTAATGTAGCCCAGCTTATACCCAGGAAACACAAGCAAAGGGCGCTAGTTTTTAAGTACCATATCTAAAATAAGTGGAGAATAATGTAGATACACAATATAGTTACTTATTCTAAGTAGTCTAAAGTTTCAACCTCAGAGTCACCTTCTGGGAGCCAAATTAGAGAGAAAGGACCAAATTCTCCCTGAGAGCTTCATCAGATCCTTTTCGTTGTTGGGCCCCACTGTTGGTCTGAAAACAAAATTTAATCCTTTTATAATATATCCCTTTTAAAAATCAAATGTCATTCATTTAAAGTCTGATATCACTTTCTATAAATATGATAATATCTAATATATAT
Source organism: Balaenoptera ricei (assembly GCF_028023285.1). Taxonomy (NCBI): domain Eukaryota; kingdom Metazoa; phylum Chordata; class Mammalia; order Artiodactyla; family Balaenopteridae; genus Balaenoptera; species Balaenoptera ricei. The sequence goes on along the minus strand of NC_082644.1, from coordinate 60,694,054 downwards.
TGAGTGCTCAATATCAGATCATTAAATGGGTTCTAGATTTTAATTACATAAAAAGTCTTCTGAACACCCATACAAAATTTATTTTTGTGAATATTTTCTTAATTATTAGCTCGTTATCTTATGATTTATTTTCAACCTTTCTTGGAAAACCCTTTCTATTTTCTACTCACCATGCTTTTTCTCTTGTTTTTCATTTGAAGTACGGAAACAAGAGTATAATTATTTATACAAAAGTTTATCCAAGTGATCTTCACTGGGGACATGTGTTACTACTCACATATAATAAGAAAAGTTCAAGCTGATTTATTGGACATTCTTAAAGCAAAAATTACACTGGGCAATGTTAAACAGGCAAGATCAAATTCATTCTAGGCAATAGGGGAGAGAGACCAGAATGAATTCTGAACTCAGTTCCACTGAAACAAAGGAGAAGAGTTTTTAAGAGCTGGGTGAGGGGCATTGTAGTTCTTCAGTGTTTGCTAATTGGCTGTACCCAAAGGAAAAGTAAACTTTCTCCTTCCTTCAGAACAGGTGGTAGTTTTACAAGTTGGAGCAAGACTCCCTCTCAGTTAGGCTCCTAACCTCCCACAGAGACTGGGGAACAGGGGCCCTATTTTCCTTGATGATTACATTTCAAAGAAATGGCTCCCAGGTCCTTGAGAAAAACAGCCCCTGGTGGTAAAACTGGCAAGAGGAATTTATACATGTATGCATGTATGTATGTATTTGAGATATAATGGACATAACATTATATTAGTTCCAGGTGCACAATGTAATAATTTTACATATGTATATATTGCAAAATGATCACCAAAATAAGTCCAGTTAATACCTGTCACCATATGTAGTTACAGTTTTTTTTCCTTGTGATGAGAACTTTCAAGACCCATTCTCATAGCTACTTTCAAATATAAAATACAGTATTATTAACTATAGTCACCATGCTGTACATTATATCCCTATGACTTATTCATTATGTAAGTGAAAATTTGCACCTTTTGACCCCCTTCACTCATTTTGCCTACCCACAACCGTGTGCCTCAGACAACTGCAAATCTGTTCTCTACATCCATGAGCTTGCTTTTGTTTGTTTTTTCAGATTCCAAATATAAGTGAGATCATGTGATATTTATCTTTTTCTGTCTGACATATTCCACTTAGTGTAATGCTCTCAAGGTCCGTCCATGTTGTCTCAAATGGCAAGATTTCATCATTTTTTAATGACTGAATTTTATTGTATAATATATATATTTTTTTATTTTATCACTTTTTTTTAATCCATTCATCTATTGATGGATGTTTAGATTGTTTCCATGTCTTGGCTATTGTAAGTAATGTTACAATGAACATTGGGGTGCAGATATCTTTTTGAATATGTGTTTTTTTTTTTCCTTCAGATAAATCCTGGAAGTGGAATTGCTGGATCATGCAAGAAGCTTTTTGAACTATTTAAATTCTCAAAGGGGCAGAGAAAGAAATTACAATTACAAATTTTCTAAAGTAAATGTTCTAGGAAAAGAGAGGGGAGGGACCTCTGTGGTTAGGCCATCTTGAGTCCTTAAGGGTCAGGGTGGGGGGAAAGTCAGGAGTCCACAGGCAAGAAGCATCCTATCTAGTTTTCAGTCAAGATGAAGAAAAGGTTAAGGCCTTGTTGTCCAGTATCAACTGTTAAACAATTTCAAATTTAATTATGAATAAATTTAGCATTTCAGGATTCTTGGAGTTCAGATTTAATAACTGCAATGGGTTAAACTAGAGAAGAATGAGTGAAATTTTCACTGCTTTACAACAATTGGATGATATAAATTATTATTTTTTTAAGTTTTGAGGTAAAATAATTTAATTACTGTAATGAATAATTTTTATATATAAAATTCATAGAAGATGGCATCACACACTTTTTGCAAATAATAATGCTAATGGAAGTAACCTAAGTTAACACAATGCCTGTAAGAATTTCACATAGTGCTTGTATTCTGAAAGAATTTGATTTAATTTGGTTAGCAATTTGAAAATATAAAAATTGTACTATAGATAATATTGCTGGAAGACCCCCTTCTACATTTTGATACCCCTTTTTCTTAAAAGGACGTTGGTATTAAGAACACTTTTCCATTTTTTTTCCAGTAGGCTATATCAACACATGGCAAGTACATAGTTTATCTGATCAGGTTTTTTTAAGAACCATCAATGTAAATAAATATTACAAGAGGAAAAGTTAGGCGATGCCTATGCAGATCCAAATTCAAAGTAATAATTTCCAATTACCTGCTATGTTTAAAATATTGTAAAGATTAATGTGATATTATTACTATTATTATTATCTCAATTTTTCGGATAAAAACCCTCAGGATGACAGAATAAATAATTTTCCCAAAGTTATGTTACTAATGTTTGTAAGAACATAGGTTTAATCCAAGTTTGGCTCACTGGTTTCCCTTATGGTATACCCACGATCTGAGAGAAACTACTACAGTAAGTATAGTTTTATTTGTTTATATACAGTGACCATTTTACTTTATAAAATATAATAAGAATAGGACTTCCCTGGTGGCGCAGTGGTTAAGAATCCGCCTGCCAATGCAGGGGACATGGGCTCCATCCCTGGTCCAGGAAGATCCCACATGCCGTGGAGCAACTAAGCCTGTGCGCCACAGCTACTGAGCCTGCACCCTAGAGCCCGCGAGCCACAACTACTGAGCCCACGTGTCACAACTACTGAAGCCCATGTGCCTAGAGCCTATGCTCCACAACAAAGGAAGCCACCGCCATGAGAAGCCCAGGCACCGCAACTAAGAGTAGCCCCCGCTCGCCGCAACTAGAGAAAGCCCACATGCAGCAACAAAAACCCAACACAGCCAAAAATAAATAAAAATTTTTAAAAAGTCATTCTTAAAAAAAAATATGTATATATAATAAGAATAGGCTTAATAAGTTATTGATAATTAGATATTTTTAGGTAATAGATGGGAACGTCAATAAGGATACAGCAGTCCTCAACACTGAGATATAAATTGACTTACAACAATCATTTTTAACAGCTTTCAAAAGCTAGAAAGAAACACTGTATTAGAAAACAGTACGTTTTCAGAAAGACAACATGTGAAAAAACAAAAACAGCAATTTTTTTTTTTTGTATACAAGAAAGGAACTGAAAAGACGTAATGAATGGTTTATAGTCTGTTCACTGCCATGCCACCACAACCCCATCAAGCAGAACCAAACCAAAATAATTTACACACACACCTCCCGTCTCCACACGCTCATGTACATTCCCACACAGATCAGCACTATTGCCGCCAAGATCAAACCTAGCTAGTACCTGAAGTTCTCTCATTGAGAGTACTCAAGTCAGCAAAAAATCTAAATAAGATTCTTGGACTTTGTATTAAAGAATTCTGAAAATAAAATTAGTGGGCTGTTTCCAAACATAAGTTTCCAGCTTCACTAAGTTCAGGATGGGTCACTTCTGAGTAAAGTAGAAATTAGGTTTGCTTTAAAGAACTGTTTTTTTCACTCAATTCACTAAGTGGTCTCCTAGCCAGACACAATCAAGAGGATGAAAATTAAGATTATGTCTTTAAATATACTAGCAAGTGATCAGTGCATGGAACAAAAAAAGAAAGTCATTATGTCAAGCTCTGGATGATACCTGTGTATCATCTGAGCATGTTTTGGATCAGCTTCAGGCATGTAGATGAGGAAAACTTCATGTGATTCAGTAAAACACTCAACCACTGTCTACTGGTCCATTGCCCCTATGTTTTTATTCTTATTGACTCTTTTGTATCTTATTTATAGATATAAAATTTTTAGGTGAAACATTTGTCAAAAACCACTTTATAGAAAATATTTGAAAATAAATATATACAATATTTTAATCTCAGGAAATAGGTTTAAAATTATTCTAAGCTGATAGGAGCCCATTGTGTATCCACTAAGTTATGCCTCAAGACAGAATTTAGTGAAGTCAAAGGATTAGAGTTTTAAGTATGAACCCTTGCGAGTAAAGTGAGTGTTTGATTTTCTTTCTTTTTGTTTGTTTTCTGCTGCCACAACGTGGGGTATGTTAAAGTCAAGGTGTAATTTTCCCTAAAAAGCGGCTTCTTCAGAGTAGTTTAATCTTTGAACTATTTCTGTATTGACAAATTATTTTTCCCAAGGGTTCTAACTATTTATGTTTAAATTTATTGCACCTTATTACAATACATGATTTTTGGCTCTGGAGTTCAGGGACAAAATAGAACTTTAGTGAGATTCAGCACAGCAAGAGCTGCAACAACAAAACCCTTCTTTATTGGGGGTGATTATTTATTAGCCAACAAATGCTATTTGGCAAATTTGGTATTTTTGTGAATAAAGCGATTGGTCAAATCTCTTAAGAGAAAGTGTGTTTCTCATTCTGACAATCAAGTTTAATTGTCCTTTGTATAAATAGATTATCAGGGCTATGAGTTCAGATATTCTCAGCGAGAGAAATTAATTTGTCCAAAATATTAGTCAGGAGTCAGGAGCAAGAGTCAGATTCTAATATAGCTTGTCAAATAAACAGTAACCACATGACTGTTACATAATCATATGGATTAAGCTTCTGGTACTATATACAGTGAACTACATAATTTACCTATTATATTCCACATAGATTTCTTAGAGGTTTTTATTATTGTATTTCATAACATATTTCAAATGTTAGTAACATATACTTTTGTTCTCTTGACCTCTCCCTTCCTCTGTAAAGTGTTAATAACAAGAATGCAGGTGAATATTTTCATTTGCTTCAATATAAAGTAAGTGCTTCTTTTCAAAATCAACCTGAAAAAATATGAGTTATTTCATGCAGCATGAAAATGATAAAATGTAAGAAAGGCTTACATGACTACAGGTCCCAGAAGAAGGGTGAAAAATACTTGTAACACCCTACAGTGGATTTACCTACCTACAACCACACAGGGACCAATTACACAGATTGAGGATAGTTTGACAGAATCAAGGATGAGTTCAGCAGCCCCTGAAAGAGAATCGAAGATTAGATCAATACAGTTCTGGCATAAATGAAAAAAGAGGTATTAATACAGGAGGCCAACCAATAAATTAGGCAATTGTGTTAAGGAAATGGTGTGGGACTTTTGCTGCCCTAAAATTTCCTCTGTAATCACATGGAAAGGTTTAGTTAGTCTGGATTCTTTTCCATAAATAAAGTTTCCTCACTTGACATATAAGATCTATGAGCTAGAAACATGGTAAAGAATGAAAATTAAAATCAGGACTACAAATATATTAATAACTATTTAGCACAGAAAGAAAAGCAAAGAAAAAAGAAAAAAATCACAATGCCAAACCATGTTTGATACCTCTGTGTCAGTATCAAATGGATATTTATGAACAAAATCTTCATTGTAGATGATATTCTTAATGTCTGAAAATTTAACCTGTAATTCTAAATATATAATTCCTCATAAAATCACAAAATTAAAATACATTATAACTAAGTCAAATTTTATAATGAAAAATTAGCAAGGGTTCAAAAAAAACAATTTTTCAAAATTGATATGAAGGATTCAAACACGTGGGGACTGTATTTAAATTGTATAATTATAAACTTTATCACATATGCATCAATAGAGATGTGAAAATCACATATGAAACATTGATACCATCTAAATAATATTCCATAAAGCTTTGGGAAGACTTTAGGAAGTCTTGTATCTATGTTCTGAGGTCATCCTTATCATATGGCAAGGCTATAGTTTAGATAAATGGTCAACTAAAAAGTACATATCTCTCTAAGCACAGATTGCTGAAGTGTCCAGAGTTGACTGTCAAATGACATATATTGCTCTACTTTCCCCAAACTATTACTGCTTCATGACATCAGTGTAAATATTAACCAAATTATTTAACCAAAAATAAGAAAATATGAGAACAAAATAATGTCTGTATAAATTATCTAAAAATTTGGAACTGAATTTTTACTTTAACTGACAATGTTTTCCACAAATGTGCAAGTCACTTACATTAGTAAGAAACTGCCTGTTGTATTTGTTTTCTATTGCTGTGTAACAGATTACCACAATCTCAGTGGCTGGAAATAACACCGATTTATCTTACAGTGTTTATGTCATAGATCTAGGCATGTCTTAACTGGGATCTCTGTTCAGGGTCCCACAAGGATGAAACCAAAGTGTCAGCTAGATTGCATTCTAATCTGGAAGCTTGACTACAGAAGCATCCTCACCTAAACTCTCTCAGGTTGTTGGTAAGAATAATTTCCTAGTAGCTATAGATTCATGGCTTGCTCCTTGAAAGTCAATAACAAAGAGAATCTTTGCCTCTCAGGCCTCTAACTTCAAAGAATGCCCGACCCTCTTTTGGAGAAATCATGTAATTAGGTCAGACTCACCAGATTAATCACTCCCTTTTATTTAACTTGGAAGGAACTGATAGGGAGCTGTATTAAATTTGCAGAATTTCTTCACTTTCATCATACATGGTGAACATGTTCACAAGTCCTACCCCCACACAAAGGGAGGGACTGACACAGGGTGTATACAACAGGAAACAGGAATTTTTAAGAGCATCTTAGAATTCTGCCTACAACACATGTCTAAAGCATCCTTTCACACTGTGTTTTCTGTCTCTGAGCAGTTCACCTAGCTGGAGGAGGTCTTGCAATTTTTTGTAACGAATTTCTTTTGTTTTCACGGGTTTGATATTTAATTTTAATTTTAGGAAACTGTTCTTGAATTGCAGATTTTTAATATATTTGTTTCCTTACTTTGATTCCTCTTCAAGGACTGCTATAATTCATATGTTCATTCATTTTTCATAGATTTAATAATTGTCATGTTTTCTCAAATATTTGAACACTTTATTTACTTCTGATTGTTAAGTTTTTGTCCCCCTCATTTTTAATCTTCTATTTATCTTGAGTCATCACCTGTTATCTTTATTTGCTCTTGTGTTCTTTATAATTTAATTGTTATGGGTCAGTTTTCTAAGGCGCCTGTTTCTGGCCTGTTTTCACCATCAGTAAGAATGTTATTCTGCAACTTATTCTCTTTTTCTTTATAATGATTTTGTATAGGACTTAATTTTGACATATTTCTATTGCCGATTCTTAGGTAAAATTAATTTTCCTGAACTTTTGGAATCACATGTGTTTCAGGAAACTTCTTAACATCACTGAGCATTCTTATCTGTTACTTATGTGTGGTCTTAAATAATCTAGTGGCTTGCTTTCTGAGCTTTCCTTGTTTTGTTTAAGTATCAGTTTGCTAGAGTTGTCATAAAAAAATACCATGAATTTGGGTGGCTTAAATAACAGAAGTTTATTTCTCACAGTTTAGAGGCTGGAAGTCCAAGACCAAGGTGTCAGTAGGTTTGGTTTCTTCTGAGGCCTCTCTCCTTGGCTTGCAGATGGCTGATTGTCTCTGTGTCCATACATGGTCATCCCTTGGTCTTTGTGTCCTCTGTGTTCTAATCTCCTCTTCTTATGAGGACAACAATCAGATTGTATTAGGGCCCATCCATATAATGTCATTCTAACTTACTTACCTCTTTAATGGTCTTCTCTCCTGATAGAGTCACATTCTCAGACATTGAGGGTTAAGACTTCAACATATGAATTTTTTTGCAGGGGGAGGTCTTATTCAATCCTTCTAACCTGAGGTCAGTATTGGAAAGGGCAAAACTAGTATTGGAAAGGGCAAAACCCCTCCAGGTTTCAGCTGTTGTTCTCAGATTGGAGAAATCTACTCTCCAGGAAATACTTCCTGACTATTCTGAGGTTCTTCTGTTCTTGGATCAGCAGATACTCTCTCAGTTCATTCCTTCTTCTTCCCACATAGAATCAATACCATGCAGACCTTTGGTTCTTATTCGTTTGTCCCCACCTGCTTATACATTAGAGCGCATTAGGACTTCCCATCTAGTTCTGTTGTAAATGCTGTTTATTGTTTGATGGTTTTACTATCTTGTTCCTCTGTATTTCCTTATATTGGTATTTTATGTTTTCTTTTTTTCTTGATCTGTATTGTGACAGGGTTATCAACTTTAATATTTTTAAAGACACATCCTTTGGTTTTATTTTTCATCTCTACTGTTTCTCTGTTTTCTATTCCATTGATCTCTGCTCTTTATTATTTCCATCCTTACACTTATTACTTAAGATTTAACTTGCTCATATTTTTATAGAATTTTTTGATGTGTTATGTTTTCATTATCGTTAATCTTGAAATATTTTATGATTTCTCTTTGGCGTTATTTGGAAATACGTTACTTAATGTTCAAATAATTGGGGAATTTTCAGCTGTCTTTTTTTTATTGGAATATAATTGCTTTACAATGTTGTGTTAGTTTCTGCTGTACAATGAAGTGAATCACTATATGTATACATATATCCCCTCCCTCTTGGAGCTCCCTCCCATTCCCTCCATTCCACCCATCATCACAGAGCACCGAGCTGAGCTCCCTGTGTTATACAGCTGGTTCCCACTAGCTATCTTATTTTACACATGGTAGTGTACTTATGTCAAACCTAATCCCCCTATTCATCCCCCACCCCTTCCCTCCCTGTGTCCACATGTCCGTTCTCTACGTCTAAGTCTCTATTTCTGCCCTGCAAGTAGGTTCATCTGTACCACTTCTCAAGATTCCACATATATGCCTTAATATACGATATTTGTTTTTCTCTTTTGGGCTTACTTCACTATATATGACAGACTCTAGGTCCATCCACATCTCTACAAATGACCCAATATCGTTCCATTTTATGGCTGAGTAATATTCCATTGTATATATGTACCACATCTTTATCCATTCATCTGTCATTGGACACTTAGGTTGTTTCCATGTCCTAGCTATTGTAAATAGTGCTGCAATGAACATTGGAGTACATGTGTACTTTTGAATTATGGTCTTCTCCGGGTATATGCCCAGTAGTGGGATTTCTGGGTCATACAGTAGTTCTATTTTTAGTTTTTTAAGGAACCTCCATACTGTTCTCCATAGTGGCTGTATCAAATTACATTCCCACCAACAGTGCAAAAGGGTTCCCATTTCTCCACACCCTCTCCTGCATTTATTGTTTGTAGATTTTTTGATGATGGTCATTCTGACTGGTGTGAGGTAATATCTCATTTTAGTTTTGATTTGAATTTCTCTAATAATTAGTGATGTTGAGCATCTTTTCATGTGCCTCTTGGCCATCTGAATGTCTTCTTTGGTGAAATGTTTATTTAGGTCTTCCAATCATTTTTTAATTGGGTTGTTTTTCTTTGTTATTGAGCTCCATGAGCTGTTCGTATATTGTGGAGATTAATCTTTTGTCCGTTGCTTCGTTTGCAAATACTTTCTCCCATTCTGAGGGTTTGCTGTGCAAAACCTTTTAAGTTTCATTAGGTCTCATTTGTTTCTTTTTGTTTTTATTTTCATTACTCTAGGAGCTGGGTCAAAAAGATCTTGCTGTGGTTTATGTCAAAGAGTGTTTTTCCTATGTTTTCCTCTAAGGGTTTTATAGTGTCTGGCCTTACATTTAGGTCTTTAATCCATTTTGAGTTTATTTTTGTGTATGGTATTAGGTAGTGTTCTAATTTCATTCTTTTACATGTAGCTGTCCAGTTTTCCCATCACCACTTATTGAAGAGACTATCTTTTCTCCACTGTATATTCTTGCTCCCTTTCTCACAAATTAGGTGATCACATGTGTGTGGGTTTATCTCTGGGCTTTCTATCCTGTACCCTTGATCTATATTTCTGTTTTTGTGCCAGTCCATAGTGTCTTGATTACTGTAGTATAGTTTGAAGTCAGGAAGTCTGATTCCTCCAGTTCCGTTTTTCTTTCTCAAGATTGCTTTGGCTGTTTGGGGTCTTCTGTCTTCCCATACAAATTGTAAAATTGTTTGATCTAAATCTGTGAAGAATGCCATTGAAAGCTTGATAGGGATTGCACTGAATCTGTAGATTGCTTTGGGCAGTATAGTCATTTTCACAATATGGATTCTTCCAATCCAAGAACATGGTATATCTCTCCATCTGCATATGTCATCTTTGATTTCTTTCATCAGTGTTTTATAGTTTTCTGAGTACAAGTCTTTTGCCTCCTTAGGCAGGTTTATTCTTAAGTATTTTATTCTTTTTGTTGCAATGTGATGGACAACCATGAAGAAATGGACAAATTCTTCAAAAGGTACAGTTTTCAAAGAGTGAACCAGGAAGAATTAGAAAATATAAACAGACCTATCACAAGTAATGAAATTGAAACTGTAATTAAAAATCTTCCAACAAAGTCTAAGACCAGTTGGCTTCACAGCTGAATTCTATCAAACATTTAGAGAAGAGCTAACACCTATCCTTCTCAAACTCTTCCAAAAAATTGCAAAGGAAGGAATAGTCTCAAATTCATTCTACAAGGCCACCATTACCCTGACACCAAAACCAGACAGAGATGTCACAAAAAAAGAAAATTACAGACCAATATCACTGATGAACATAGATGCAAAAATCCTCAACAAAATACTAGCAAACAGAATCCAACAACACATTAAAAGGATCATACACCATGATCAATTGGGATTTATCCCAGCGATGCAAGGATTCTTCAATATACGCAAATCAATCAACATGATACACCATATTAACAAGTTAAGGAATAAAAACCATATGATCGTCTCAATAGATGCAGAAAAAGCTTTTGACAAAATTCAACATCCACTTATGATAAAAACTCTCTAGAAAATGGTCATAGACGGAACCTACCTCAACATAATAAAGGCCATATACAACAAACCCACAGCAAACATCATTCTCAATGGTGAAAAACTGAAAGCATTTCCACAAAGATCAGGAACAAAACAAGGATGTCCACTCTCACCACTCTTATTCAACATAGTTTTGGAAGTCCTAGCCATGGCAATCAGAGAAGAAAAAGAAATAAAAGGAATCCAAATCAGAAAAGAAGTAAAACTGTCACTGTTTGCAGATGACATGATACTATACATAGAAAATCCTAAAGATGCCACCAGAAAACTACTAGAACTAATCAATGAATTTGGGAAGGATGCAGGATACAAAATTAATGCACAGAAATCTCTTGCATTCCTATACACTAACAATGAAAAATCAGAAAGAGAAATTAAGGAAACAATCCCATTTACCATCAGGTATCTATTTTTTAATTGGTAACTAATTTAATTCTGTTATGGCCACAGAATATATTGTGTTTGATTTAACTCTTTTAAATGTATTAAGTCTTGTTTTATGGACTAATATATGGTATCTCTTTGTGAACTTCAAAAATATGTGTATTATATGTTTGTTACTTATAGTGTTTTATTAATATTGATTAGGTTCACTAGCTCTTGGTATTTTCAAGTCTTCTACTGATTGTCTAATTGTTTTATCAATTGTAGGATAAGTGTTGACATCTCCAACTATGAACTGACTCCATTATCATTATCAAATGTCTCTATCACCAGTAATATTCTTTATCCCAATGTCTACAATGCACAATATTTATAGAAGTATTCCAGCTTTCCCACAATTCATGCTTGCATAGTATAAACACAGAAAAAGAACAAGTTCCTAACAACCAGGATCAAGCTAGGTACTAAGAGATATGCCTTGGTATTCCTAAGAACTGCCCTAGCCTCTCAGCTAGGTTCATAGTTTTCTGTTTATTAATGTACTTGATTCTAATAGCTGTGTTAACATTCTTTTCTGTTGACTGCATTGCCTTTGTCATTTCTTAATCTGTTTCTGTTGACTCATCCTGTTCCTAGTTCTTGGTGACATTTTCTGGATTCTTCACATATTTAGCAATTTTTTTATTGTATTCTTGTCATTATGATGCTAAGTTCTTGATTGCCTGAGTTTTTCTGATGTTTAACAGACAATTTTTTTTTTTTCTGCAACAGTTAGTTGATTTCCTTGACGTTAAGCTTGATCTTTTGATGCTTGCTTTTAAGCATTGTTAGGAGATATCAGAGTAGGCTTTGCTGTGGAGTTAAATTAGTCAATTCCAAATTATGTACTTTTTTGCTTTTGTTTTTATTGCTGTATAGTTAATGTACAATATTATATTTGTTTCAGATGTACAACATAGTATTGATATTTTTATGGATTATGCTCCATATAAAGTTATTATAAAATATTGTCTATATTCTCTGTGCTCTACATTACATCCTTGTACCTTGTTTATTTTATACTTAGTTGTTTGTACCTCTTCACCCCCTTCACCTTTCTTGCCCACTCTCCCCACTGGTAACCACTAGGTGGTTTGTTCTCTGTATCTGTGAGTCTATTTCTTTTTTGCTATATTCATTTGTTTTATTTTCTAGATTCCACATACAATTGAAAATATACAGTATTTGTCTTTCTCCATCTGACTTATTTCATTAAGCTTAATACCCACTAGATCCATCCATGTTGTCAAAATGGCAAGATTTCATTCTTTTCTATGGCTGAATCATATTCCATTGTGTATTCATATGTACCACACCTTTTTTACCCATTCATCTGTTGATGGACACTTAGGTTATTTTTCTCTCTTGGCTATTGTAAATAATGCCTCTGTGAACATTGAGGTGCATATATGTTTTCAAATTACTGTTTCCATTTTCTTTGTGCATTGGCAATGGTGGTTTTCACCTTAGCTGGGAGCAATGCTAAGGTGGGAGAGGCTGGAATAGGAGCCCAATGTGGAATGGGATGCATGCTGGGGTGGTCCTGGCAGGGTGGTCAGAACACCAGGCAGTTTTCAATCTGGTGCCTTTGTGCTGGAACTGAGAGCAAGCAAGTCTGTGTGTATGCTCTTCAAGAGTGAAGTCTCAGTTTCTTACAGCCCTTTGGTAAGCCCTCCTGGTTTTCAAACCATCTAAAAGAATTTCTCTTCCTGGTGTCAGACCCCAGGGATGGGGTGCCTTGTATGGGGCTTGTACCCCTCACTCTTAGGGAGGATGCCCAAGCTGGTGATATTCCCCTCCTCTTCTGGGTCACCTGCTAGGGGTGTGGTTCCCAACTAGATTTCTTCTCTTCTTCTTCCACCAGGTTCCTTGTGGTTCTTTCTTTAAAGTCTTGGTTGTAGAAGAGCTGTTCTGCTAGTTTTCAGGTCATTCTCAATGAGAGTTGCAGTATAAGTAGTTGTAGATTTGATGTATTTATAGGAGGAAGTGAGTTCAGGGTCTTCTTACGCCACGATCTTGATCTCACCCCCTATCCAAATTATGTGTTTTTAAGAGAGTTATTAGCAGGAGCTTTCCTTATTATCAGGTTGCATTTGAATCCAGCCTGTGAAAGTACCCCAAGTTGACTAAATGGTTTTTAACTTAAGTCATCATGTATTTATATTAAAATGTATACACACACAAGATGGATAAATTAAATCCAAGATTGTGTAATGTATTCAATCTTGGAAAGTATAGGTTCAATCTTTACATCTTAATTAGTTCACTTTAACATATATCTAGAAGAATGACTATGATCTTACCACATGAGTATAGAAAGATTTGTAGGGCATTCCATCCACGCAAACCTTGTAACATGAATAAAGGTTTAAAAGTCTGTTCATTCATGAAGTCTTGAAGAAATATAAATTTTATATCGTTAGATCTCGGGAGTCATGGGCTGTGCAATGCAAAGCTGCTGTTGTGGTGTGGTAAGAGGTCTTTATTACAGGAGCTAAGGCAAGAAACTATTCTTTGGGCTAGACATAAGCCCTTCAAAAGTATTTTTATTGTGACTTCAATTTTTGTTTTGACTAGTGTCATAGATTTGTGACAGAGCCTGGCAAAAAATGTTTAGTTCTGAAAATGATATCTCTAAAGAGTCATTCATGAGCTTAACCAAATTTCTTGGTGTTACCATTTCAATAGTCACACATAGCAATATTTAAAATTCATGCAAAGTCCCTAGAAAGAGGGCAAGATTCTCCCTGGAAATGCAAAAAGAAAATATTTAAAGAATTATTTACATTTATTTTATTCCTTTTCTCCTTTGCCTCAAGAGAATTTTCTATAGGGAAGAATTATTTAGACTAGATCAATCATTTGGAAATATGACACTGGTATCCATCCAATTTTTATCATTTTCATTATTTCCAACAAACTCCGTTTTCATCTTTCACTAGGAAGACTCTTTGATGTCAAGATGGGTTGAACTAAAGCCAAGGACAGGGTTTTGTATGTTTCCTATTAGACTGTTAGTTCCCCCTTCTCCAGATGACTAAACTTACATCTAATTTTAATATTCTAAAGTTTCAAATTCCTCTCTTTCTCTAGTAGCATGACTTGCATCTAACTTAAGCCATAATGTTCTCATCAAAGCACTTTCAAATACATGAAATTATAATGCAAATATAATGTAAATAAGGTATTAATTCAGAAATTTTAAATTAAAATGAATTTTAAAAAGATAAAACTTAAATTAAAACTTTTCTTGACAAGAGAAACCTTACAAGAAAGAAAGGGATATCACACAAGGCCAAAAATAAAAGGGAATTACAAATCATGGCAGTATTTATGTGAGTGGGTTGTGACTACATTGATGAGATATCACCGGTACCCAGAGCAGCTTTTCAGCCTCTGAATAAGGTTGAACACTGCCTTTGAATGATGCAGTAAAATCTTGCTCTTGTAAAACTAGAGCATAGAAGTAACACATTATTTTGTATCATCTGTAAAACGTGAAGAAATATCAGCACAAGGACATTGAAGATAGCCTTTGGTAAAAGCTAAAGCATTACTAAGTGCCCTCATTAAGGCATCACAATCCAAGCTTTCTTTTCAAACCAGATTAAAAAATGCTAATGTATTTCAGAGGGTTCAGATAATTATCAAAATGCATAAAGAAAACTTTTAAAACACAGGTTTTAAGAAGAATAAAGATTTTCACAGATATTTCAAAAGAAAACAACTTGAAAAAATCTATTAATAAGCACAAAAGATATAATTGGCTATGATCCATATTATACAAGTACCCCCAAACAATTTTCAAAAGGTATTCTTCAGTTGTACCTTAGCAAACACAGGATCACTTTAAGTACAAGAACTGAAAAATGCAAAACAAGTGTCTACCTTTCAAAAGCAACAGAAGTTGTCCAGTTTATTGCTGTGTCTAAAGGGAATTAATTAGTAAAGTTTCTCCATCACTACAAGTTTGAAGTCATGGGAAAGGAGAAAGGAGTATAGACCTGGAAAAAAGAAAATCTTGCCAGCATAACATGAAAGCAATAAAGGGTAATGTTCATTGAAAGAAACCTATCTTGTAGCTTAAAAGAGATACTAGTAAGTTAAAAACAGGTCATTCATTTTAGATGTTCTTTAGTGTGGATCAAAGTATGCAAAAGAAATATTCACCTTTGAAGTTAGGTTTTCTTCTTGAATTCACATACCCATAGTTCTTTTCACTTTTAATTTGCCTTAATGAATTTACCATTTATATATTAAGTAATTCTATATGCAAGCACTCTGCTAATTGCTGCAAGCATACAACAGATCAGTGTAAGTTTCTTAAATCTGGGAACTCAGTCTAGCAAGTGGGGAAGAGTATGAGAGATTCACATGACCACTACAAACAGTTTTTTAAGTTGTACTCTAAACATTGATGCCATATTTAAGGGGGTACTGTTCTCATAGACATCATCAATTTGTATATTTATTAAAACAATTTTTGGCTAATGACAACAAATTATCCTACTCTACTGAGTCTAGTTGTTTTTTTTTTTTGTTTTTCATTTTTAATATAGGTACTTTGTGGGCAGCAATCAGAAAGGCTATGGAACCACCAGCAGAAAACTTTCCCAATACAGTCCAAAAGGATTTATTTTGATAAATTAGGTATAGCCCAAATGCTAGCCTCATCTTTTCATGCTCACAGACTTGATTGGGTAAAAACATTTCAATTATTCCTTAGAGGGTCAACTAAGATGCTTCCAACACTGATACCTAAAAGCATCGTGAAAATGCATAGATTTATGTGGGCAGCAGAACTATCATGTGAATCAAAATATTTGCATTCATAGAACTAGCAGATTCTCTTCCTGCATGCACTGTGACAAGGAAAGCCAAGTACCTAATTAACAGATGGTTTGATGAGAATCAGAATAAGAGTAATAACACAGATAAGTAGATATTTGCTAGCAACAGGGTTAAGATACCTAATGTGCATAAATACATATTTATAATTGGATATCTCTTGACATCGAGTCCATAATATTCAAATGTTATGGATAAATGCCTAAACCAACCTTGTACAATTAAGATGGTATCGTTAAAGGAGTAGTAGTACCTCACATCTATAGATGCAGCCTTCTTGTTTTATTTATATATATATATTTGGATGAGCATTTATACTGTTAGCCTCTCTGACTCTCTTTTTCTTAGTTTTCGTTCATCAGCTCTTCTGATTCATTTATTTTATGTGTTAACCCCTTTCCTTTGATCACGGGTACAACTGCTGGTTTTCTGACCCATAAGAAGCATGACTACCATTTAATACATTGCATGTTGACTTTTAAATATGTGTCAGAGAACATATGATTGTTGAGTTGGGGGTGAGAGGGAGATGATCCAAAACTGCAGAATAATCATAATTCATATTCCCTGAGCATCAGTCTTAATAATGATTAATAATGTGAAATATTACTATGGCTACTAGCAAATATCTCCCTATTATAGAAGTTATGACACTGAGTTTCTAATTTATTTATAATAAAATGAAAACTATTTAGATAGAAAAATGAGATTTCGTGTAATACATGCTTTCACCACATATGGGAATCAAACGATAGTTACTGACACACAACATAAGAGAAGGAAAGGACAACCAAAATGTTTTCATAAAGATTTTGAAGCCCAAAATATTGCATTATCTTTCTAGTAGTGTACCTGACTATCTATATAACAAAAAATGTATGAAGAAAGGTTGCTAATGCTGTCTTGTCTAAAGATGTACCTCCTCTAAGTTTCCAAGAATTATTATTGAAAATACTAAACTACTGACCTTTAAAGACCACATTAATTGAATATTATATGCCAAAATGGACTGATACCAGTAACATGGATGGGTAAAAAATGAGAGTGGTATCCCAAAGTAATTGGTCCGGGAAAAGAAAGAATTAACAGCAACAACAAAAAAGCCATTACAAAAATACAAAGCCATTTACAAACTTTGAAACCATACATTCTTTAGGTGATAATTAGATTAATGGGAAAATTGGAAAAATTAAATATTTTCTTCCGGTATAATGTTATTTCAATTTCTATTTGATTATTAAGTCTCTATAAAATTATTCATATTAATTATCAAAGGAACAAATATACCCAACAGCCACATTTTGGAGTGAAATGCAAAATGTGCATGCTATATTAAAGGAAATCATAAAATGTCAAAGAAATTCGTGCTTAAGCTTGTTTGCTTTGATTAACATTTCCAAGACCCTAAAGCATGTGTATTTATCTTATCATCCAATGGGTGTTCCCTAATAGAAAAAAATAAAGTTTAGATGAACTCTAAGGTCATATCTAGCTTCAAACATCAATTTTTTTTTTTTTTTTTGATCAAGATGTTTTAGTTTCAGGTGACAGAAATGCAACTAACACTTATTTAAGAAAAAAAAAAGATACCTTGTAAAAAGTACAGTGTAATACTGGTTTGGGGCACTACCTGGCACTGGGGCTAGGTATAAGACTCACTGTCATTTCTTTCCTTTATTCTCAGGCTACTTCTTTTTGTGGTGGCCTCTGGAAACTAACCCTTCATCATCCTCACGCCTACCTTCTATTTCCCAATAGTTTCAACAAAATTCCTGGCATTAAATTTCATTCTCTTCATGCCCATCCCTGAATATATCACCGTAGCCAGTGGGAAGAGCTACATGATTTGGCAAGGTCTGGGTTATGTGCCAATATCTTGGCTAAGAGTAGCAACAGGTATATCCACAAAGGGAAAGTGAAGTGATATATCCATGTTTATAATACTGCCTCTCAGCACCTGGCACCTAGTTGGGCCTACACAGAAGATTTACAAATGATCAGTCTGCATCCCTGTTCTTCAGTATTCTCAATTCCAACATATGCTGGGTTATAGTTTATTTTCTTTTAACTGCTATTTTTGCTCATTCAATGTACTATCAACTAGTGGACAAAAATTATTTCTTTGAATCATACCAAACCTATGAGAAAACCACTATATGGACCTGACAGGGTATTTCTGTCACTACCAGTGGGCTCCTAGAGTGATTCATCTTAGTACAAATATTCCCTTAAAAGCTTTACAGTATGAGAATGGTACCTCACACCTGGTACCATGAGGAATCTTAGAGTGTTATATCCAAGGAAACTAAGGGAATGGAATGTCTAGAGCAGCTTTGTCCAGCAGAATTCTTTGTAAAGATGAAAATTTTTTTAAATCTGTGCTGCGCAATATAGTAGCCACTGGAAATATGTGGTTATTAAGTAATTGAAATATGACTAGTTTGACTGGAGAACTAAATTTTTAATTTTATTTAATTAGTCTAAATTTAAATAGCACTATGGGCTATTGGCTACATATTGGACAACACAGCTCTAGACAAACTACATGAGGTCACGTCTCTGCAGTTCACTGTCATATTCCCACGCAGTACAGTTTCTGGAGAGAACCAGGCACCTAATAGTTGTTGTTGCTGTTGATAATGACAGCAATAGCTGACATTTCTTAAGCACTTCCTATAAGTCAGGTACTCTGTTATATTCTTTAAGCACTTCATATAAATATCTTCTCAAAGATGTTCCACATCTAACTTAATATTACAGGGAATATCTTAGAAGTCCAGAATGTTGTGGTAGACAATGAAAGACTCCAGCTCATTATAATGTATGAATTGAATAACCTCAATTCAACAGTATAATCTCCTAAGAGAATATGTATACTACCGTCACTCTCTTTTTTATAAACTTTACAGAGGTATAACTGATAACCAAAAATTGCACAAGTTTAATGTATACATTGTAAGCTTGGGCATAGGCATACTCTCATGATACTATCACCACAATCAAGGTAATAAACACACCCGTCACCTTCAAAAGTTTTTCTATGTTCTTGTGTGTGTTCAGAATACCTAACATGAGATCTATTCTCTTAACATGTTAAGGTGAACAATATTGCATTGCTAACTATAGACATTCTGTTGTACAGCAGATCTGTAGAACATATTCGTCTTACATAGCCGAAACTTTATACCCTTTGAGCAACAACTCCACATTTTCTCCTCCCCCCAGCTCTTCACAATCACCATTTTATTCTCTAGTTCTATGAGTTTAATGATTTTAGATGCCTTATATAAGTGGAATCATGCAGTATGTGTCCTTCTATGACTGGGCTATTTCACTTAGCATAATACACCCCTAGGTTCATACATGTTGTAGCAAATGGTAGAATTTATTTTTATGGCTGAATAATATTCCATTGTATATATACACCACATTTTCTTTATCCATTCATCTGTCAATGGACATTTGGATTGCTTACATATCTTGGATACAGTGAATCCTGATACAATGTACATGGGGGTGCAGATATCATTTTGAGATCCTGATCTCAATTATTTTGTTTATATACCCAGAAGTAGAATTGCTGGGTTCTATGGTATTTCTATTTTTTAATTTTTTGAGGAACTTCCATGCTGTTTTCCATAGTGGCTGTAACTATACAGGGATTCCAATTTCTACACATCCTAACCACACTTATTATCTTTTGATCTTTTGATAGTATCCATCATAACAGGGGTGAGGTGATATTTCAATGTGGTTTTGATTTGCATTTTCCTGATGATTAGTGATTTTGAGCATCTTTTCATATCCAGGTTGGCCATTTGTAGGTCTTCTTTGAAGAAATGTCTATTTAATTCCTTTGCTCATTTTTAAATTGGGTTATATTTTTTTTGATGTTGAGCTGTAGGAATTCCTCATTTGAATATTTGGGATATTAATCCATTATCAGATAGATGTTTTGCAAATAATTTTCCCATTCCATAGGTTGCCTTTTCACTCTGTTGAGTGTCTCCTTTGCTGTGCAGAAGCTTTTTCATATGATGCAATCCCACTTTATTTTTGGTTTTGTTGCCTGTGTTTTGGTGTCAAATCCAAGAAATCATTGCCAAAATCAAGGTCAAGAAGTTTTTCCTTATGTTTTCTTCAAGGAGTTTTACCATTTCAGGTCTTTTGTTTAAGACTTTAATCCATTTTGAGTTAATTTTTGTGTATAGTGTATGATAGGGGACCAATTTTATTCTTTTGCAGGTGGATTTCAGTTTTCCCAATGCAACAGCCATTCAAAAAAATCAAATACTGATTTTTCAAATTCGGCAATGAAAGGATATTCATATGCGGTGGATGTTTACACTTGCAGGTCCAGTTCTTTTCATGAGTTAACTTACTTCTGATTGATAATTGCCATATACTACATCTACTAAATCATTAACAATTTGTTAGTCATGGCTATATTTCCATGATTTTTCACCTTAATGACCTCTCATAATTTAAATTTGCCTAGCATTAGACCAGATTTGGGGTGAAGCTCTTTCTTCTTTATTGCACTTTGCCAAAATTAAACGCAGGATTGTACTTTGACAGAGAAAGAGTGAGAAAAGACTGCGACATTCAAGTAAGACTTTACAAATCTTGGGGAATCAAAAACAAAACAAAACAAACAAGCAGACAAAAGAAATACATCGGCTACAAAAAGGAACATAGATAATCTGCTTTACAAAATTAGGCACTTAGGATAGGTATTAAGAAATAAAACTGAATTGAGAATGCCTGGATTTATATCTCAGCCCTGTAATTTATTTGGTATGAGACCTTCAACAATTTCTTAACCTCTCTATGACTCAGTTTTTCCATCTGTAAACTGGGGATAACAGCTGTGGCAACCACATAGTATTATGAGGATTAAATTTAATATGTGCAATATACTTAGAATAGCTTCCAGGAGGTAGTCAATGCTTAATAAATATTCAATATTACAATAATTATTAGTAGTATCAATATGGTTTCTATAGAAATGTTTCTCTGCCTAGGTTCTGGACATTTCACCATGTGACAGAAACCATCTTCTCTGACTAACTCTGGATTATACTCAAGCACAACTGGATCCCTCAAAGTCCGGAGCATAAGACAATAAGGTCTACCCTACCATTATCTTGTCATTATCTTATCATTATCTCCCCAAATTCCAGAATTCCTACTTGTTAATCTTTAAGATTAACATTGGTAATAATAATAGCCTTTCAAGGGTGACTATCTCTCCTATTTTCTAAGGAAGATCATATTCCATGACTTCCATTAGACAATCATATCAGAATATTCAAACAACCTCTGAAAATTATAAACATGAAACCAGTCTCAGAAGATTTCTTAAAAAGTTTTCGAATTTTACAAAGTAGCTATACATTCACTACTCATTTGATCTGGTCTTCACAACTGTCTGTGATAGAAGTATTAGCATATGTATTTCATAAATTAAAAAAAAACTAAAAATCAAAGACACCAAGACATAGAGATGGGGTTGGTGTCATGACTATGAAAAAGGGAGTTCTATTCTTGAACCCAGGCCTTAAAAGTCCAAATCCAGAGATATTTTTCTTTTTTTCTTTCTAAACTTTAGACTTTCTAATACTGAGTTTTAAGTGGTCAGGTTTACTTTGTGGATAAAGCAAGACATGAGGGACTTCCCTGGCAGTCCAGTGGTTAAGACTTCGCCTCCCACTGCAGGGGGTGAGGGTTCGATCCCTGGTTGGGAAGCTAAGATCCCACATGCCTCACAACCAAAAAGCCAAAACATAAAACAGAAGCAGTATTGTAACAAATTCAATAAAGACTCTTAAAAAAGAAAAAAGAAATGAGAGGGGGAAATGCTTAATTTATATCTCTTTACTAGGCTTCAAGGTCATTTATAAAAAAAATCAAACTGTATATTTGGCTATTTGGGTTATTTTCCTGTACCTCCAAAATCCAAATAAACTCCATAAACTTTTCAGAAAGAAAAAAATATCAAGGAGGTCACGGTTGTACTAAAAACATGCAGTTTTAACTTTAGTCTACTCTAAATAAAAATAGTAGGAAAAAAAGACCATTAATTACATTTTATTTTTTACTCAATGTCTTGTTTATGCTACATATCTGCTGCCTAATAACATACGTTATTGCTATTGAAACTCAGATGTTTATGTGCTTACTTCCATATCAAATATTGTTTTCTCTTTGGGAATAATTAATTTTCATTGCTGTACTTTCATACATATATTGTTTTCTTACAGTTTCTTCTTCAATCTCAAATTTTTAATTAGGAATTTTACTTAAAAGAGGATGATAAAAGGCACAAAGAGATTTGATGTTGAAGCAAAGTGACAGAAATATTCGAGTGCATTCTGTATTTGTTATATTAAAACTTTAAAGAAGGGCTTCCCTGGTGGTGCAGTGGTTGAGAATCTGCCTGCCAATGCAGGGGACACGGGTTCAAGCCCTGGTCTGGGAAGATCCCACATGCCGCGGAGCAACTGGGCCCGTGAGCCACAACTACTGAGCCTGCGCGTTTGGAGCTTGTGCTCCGCAACAAGAGAGGCCGCGATAGTGAGAGGCCCGCGCACCGCGATGAAGAGTGGCCCCCGCTTGCCGCAACTAGAGAAAAGCCCTCGCACAGAAACGAAGACCCAACACAGCCAAAAATAAATAAATTAATTAATTAATAAAAACTTGATGTGCTTAAAATAGCTTTAAAAAAAATTTTTTTTAAATAAAACTTCAAAGAAAATGATGGAAGATTTCCGAGCTCCTAACCCTTGTATATTAAAAAAATATATATTTAAATGATGAAAAGCCACGTAGATGAATAGGTCTTTATAATTGCATGTGTGGTTGCCTACTGGACTCCTTCTAGCTTT
Source organism: Balaenoptera ricei (assembly GCF_028023285.1). Classification (NCBI taxonomy): domain Eukaryota; kingdom Metazoa; phylum Chordata; class Mammalia; order Artiodactyla; family Balaenopteridae; genus Balaenoptera; species Balaenoptera ricei. The sequence goes on along the minus strand of NC_082644.1, from coordinate 60,671,139 downwards.
TCATTTATTTCTGGTTTTCTTTGGGTGGAGGGAGATTATCATTCTTTAATAGAGGAGCATTCTGAATAATTTTAGTACAACACTTAAATATACTACATAAAAGGGTTTATTTAATCAAGGGCTACGATTTTGTGATACCATTCCTCACCCATAGTACAAGAACTGGCTTTTGGGAGAGGGGGCAAGATGGCGGAAGAGTAAGACGCGGAGATCACCTTCCTTCCCACAGATACAGCAGAAATACATCTACACGTGGAACTGCTCCTACAGAACACCCACTGAACGCTGGCAGAAGACGTCAGACCTCCCAAAAGGCAAGAAAATCCCCACGTACTTGGGTAGGGTAAAAAGAAAAAAGAAATAACAGAGACAAAAGAATAGGGACGGGACCTGCGCCAGTGGGAGGGAGTCGTGAAGGAGGAAAGGTTTCCAGGCACTAGGAAGCCCCTTTGCGGGCAGAGACTGCGGGTGGCAGAGGGGGGAAGCTTCGGAGCCGCGGAGGAGAGCGCAGCCACAGGGGTGCGGAGGGCAAAGCGGAGAGACTCCCGCACAGAGGCTCGGCGCCAACCAGGACTCACCAGCCCGAGAGGCTTGTCTGCTCACTCGCCAGGGCAGGCGGGGGCTGGGAGCTGAGGCTCGGGCTTTGGTGCTAGCCGGGAGGGAGTCCGGGAAAAAGTCTGCAGCTGCCGAAGAGGCAAGAGACTTTTTCTTGCCTCTTTGTTTCGCGGCGCGCAAGGAGAGGGGATTCAGAGCGCTGCCTAAACGAAATCCAGAGACGGGTGCGAGCCGCGCGGCTATCAGCGCGGATCCCACAGCAACAGGGGCGCAGAGGGAAAAACGGAGAGATTCCCGCACAGAGGCTCAGCGCCGAGCAGTGCTCACCAGCCCGAGAGGCTTGTCTGCTCACCCGCGGGGGCAGGCGGGGCTGGGAGCTGAGGTGCGGGCTTCGGTCGGATCGCAGGGAGAGGACTGGGGATGGCGGCGTGAACACAGCCTGAAGGGGTTGGCGTGCGGCGGCGAGCCGGGAGGGAGCCGGAGAGGAGGTCTGCAGCCGCCGAAGAGGCAAGAGACTTTTTCTTGCCTCTTTGTTTCGTGGCGCGCAAGGAGAGGGGATTCAGAGCGCCGCCTAGACGAACTCCAGAGGCGGGCGCGAGCCGCGGCTAACAGCGCGGACCCCAGAGACTGGTAGGAAACGCTAAGGCTGCTGCTGCCGCCACCAAGAAGCCTGTGTGCGAGCCCAGGTCACTCTCCACACTGCCCCTCCCGGGAGCCGGTGCAGCTCGCCACTGCCAGGCTCCCGTGATCCAGGGACAACTTCCCCGGGAGAACACACGGCGCGCCTCAGGCTGCTGCAACGTCACGACGCCTCTGACGCCGCAGGCTCGCCCCGCCTCCTCCGTACCGCTCCCTCCCCTGGCCTGAGTGAGCCAGAGCCCCCAAAGCAGCTGCTCCTTTAACCCCGTTCTGTCTGGGCGGGGAACGGACGCCCTCAGGCAACGTACATGCAGAGGCGGGTCCAAATCCAAAGCTGAACGCTGGGAGCTGTAAGAACAAAGAAGAGAAAGGGAAATCTCCCCCAGCAGCCTCAGAAGCAGCTGATTAAAGCTCCACAAACAACTTGATGTGCCTGCATCTGTTGAATACCTGAATAGACAACGAATCATCCCAAATTCAAAAGGTGGACTTTAGGAGCAGGATATATTAATTTCCCCTTTTCCTTTTTTTGTGAGTGTATATGTGTATGCTTCTGGGTGAGATTTTGTCTGTATACCTTTGCTTTCACCATCAGTCCTAGGGTTAGGTCCGTCCATTTTTTTTTTTTTACTTAAAAAAATTTTTTTTTCCTAATATATGCTTTCTTAATAATTTTTTCCGTATTTTCTATTTTTAGAAATTAAAAATTTTTTTAATAAGTTTTTTCATATTTTTTATTTTAAAAAATTAAAAATTTTTTTTTAATAAATTTTTTTCTTAAAAATCTTTTTCTTATTTTTTACTATAAAAAAATTAATAAATCTATTTTTAAAAATTAAAAAAAAAATTTTTCTGAATACATTTACTCTTAATAATTTTTTTTCTTATTTTTTATTATAATAGCTTTATTTTATTTTATTTTATCCTCTTTTTATCTTTCTATTTTTTTCTCCCTTATATTCTGAGCTGTGTGGATGAAAGGCTCTTGGTGCTCCAGCCAGGCATCAGGGCTGTGCCTCTGAGGTGGGAGAGCCAACCTCAGGACACTGGTCCACAACAGACCTCCCAGCTCCACGTAATACCAAACGGCAAAAATCTCTCAGAGATCTCCATCTCAACATCAAGACCCAGCTTCACTCAACGACCAGCAAGCTACAGGGCTGGACACCCTATGCCAAACAACTAGCAAGACAGGAACACAGCCCCATCCATTAGCAGGGAGGCTGCCTAAAATCATAAGGCCACAGACACCCCAAAACACACCACCAGACGTGGACGTGCCCACCAGAAAGACAAGATTCAACCTCATCCACCAGAACACAGGCAATAGTCCCCTCCACCAGGAAGCCTACACAACCCACTGAACCAACCTTACCCACAGGGGACAGATACCAAAAACAACGGGAACTACGAACCTGCAGCCTGTGAAAAGGAGACCCCAAACACAGTAAGATAAGCAAAATGAGACGACAGAAAAACACACAGCAGATGAAGGAGCAGGGTCAAAACACACCAGACCTAACAAATGAAGAGGAAATAGGTAGTCTACCTGAAAAAGAATTCAGAATAATGATAGTAAGGATGATCCAAAATCTTGGAAATAGAATAGACAAAATGCAAGAAACATTTAACAAGGACGTAGAAGAACTAAAGAGGAACCAAGCAACGATGAAAAACACAATAAATGAAATTAAAAATACTCTAGATGGGATCAATAGCAGAATAACTGAGGCAGAAGAAAGGATAAGTGACCTGGAAGATAAAATGGTGGAAATAACTACTGCAGAGCAGGATAAAGAAAAAAGAATGAAAAGAACTGAGGACAGTCTCAGAGACCTCTGGGACAACATTAAACGCACCAACATTCGAATTATAGGGGTCCCAGAAGAAGAAGAGAAAAAGAAAGGGACTGAGAAAATATTTGAAGAGATTATAGTTGAAAACTTCCCTAATATGGGAAAGGAAATAGTTAATCAAGTCCAGGAAGCACAGAGAGTCCCATACAGGATAAACCCAAGGAGAAACACGCCAAGACACATATTAATCAAACTGTCAAAAATTAAATATAAAGAAAACATATTAAAAGCAGCAAGGGAAAAACAACAAATAACACACAAGGGAATCCCCATAAGGTTAACATCTGATCTTTCAGCAGAAACTCTGCAAGCCAGAAGGGAGTGGCAGGATATACTTAAAGTGATGAAGGAGAAAAACCTACAACCAAGGTTACTCTACCCAGCAAGGATCTCATTCAGATTTGATGGAGAAATTAAAACCTTTACAGACAAGCAAAAGCTGAGAGAGTTCAGCACCACCAAACCAGCTTTACAACAAATGCTAAAGGAACTTCTCTAGGCAAGAAACACAAGAGAAGGAAAACACCTACAATAACAAACCCAAAACATTTAAGAAAATGGGAATGGGAACATACATATCGATAATTACCTTGAATGTAAATGGATTAAATGCTCCCACCAAAAGACACAGACTGGCTGAATGGATACAAAAACAAGACCCATATATATGCTGTCTACAAGAGACCCACTTCAGACCTAGAGACACATACAGACTGAAAGTGAGGGGATGGAAAAAGATATTCCATGCAAATGGAAATCAAAAGAAAGCTGGAGTAGCAATTCTCATATCAGACAAAATAGACTTTAAAATAAAGAATATTATAAGAGACAAAGAAGGACACTATATAATGATCAAGGGATCGATCCAAGAGGAAGGTATAACAATTGTAAATATTTATGCACCCAACATAGGAGCACCTCAATACATAAGGCAAACACTAACAGCCATAAAAGGGGAAATCGACAGCAACACAATCATAGTAGGGGACTTTAACACCCCACTTTCATCAATGGACAGATCATCCAAAATGAAAATAAATAAGGAAACACAAGCTTTAAATGATACATTAAACAAGATGGACTTAATTGATATTTATAGGACATTCCACCCAAAAACAACAGAATACACATTTTTCTCAAGTGCGCATGGAACATTCTCCAGGATAGATCATATCTTGGGTCACAAATCAAGCCTTGGTAAATTTAAGAAAATTGAAATCGTATCAAGTATCTTTTCCGACCACAACGCTATGAGACTAGATATCAATTACAGGAAAAGATCTGTAAAAAATACAAACACATGGAGGCTACACAATACACTACTTAATAATGAAGTGATCACTGAAGAAATCAAAGGGGAAATCAAAAAATACCTAGAAACAAATGACAATGGAGATACGACGACCCAAAACCTATGGGACGCAGCAAAAGCAGTGCTAAGAGGGAAGTTTATAGCAATACAAGCCTACCTCAAGAAACAGGAAACATCTCGAATAAACAACCTAACCTTGCACCTAAAGCAATTAGAGAAAGAAGAACAAAAAAACCCCAAAGCTAGCAGAAGGAAAAAAATCATAAAGATCAGGTCAGAAATAAATGAAAAAGAAATGAAGGAAACAATAGCAAAAATCAATAAAACTAAAAGCTGGTTCTTTGAGAAGATAAACAAAATTGATAAACCATTAGCCAGACTCATCAAGAGAAAAAGGGAGAAGACTCAAATCAATAGAATTAGAAATGAAAAAGGAGAAGTAACCACTGACACTGCAGAAATACAAAAGATCATGAGAGATTACTACAAGCAACTCTACGCCAATAAAATGGACAACCTGGAAGAAATGGACAGATTCTTAGAAATGCACAAACTGCCGAGACTGAACCAGGAAGAAATAGAAAATATGAACAGACCAATCACAAGCACTGAAATTGAAACTGTGATTAAAAACCTTCCAACAAACAAAAGCCCAGGACCAGATGGCTTCACAGGTGAATTCTATCAAACATTTAGAGAAGAGCTAACACCTATCCTTCTCAAACTCTTCCAAAATATTGCAGAGGGAGGAACACTCCCAAACTCATTCTACGAGGCCACCATCACCCTGATACCAAAACCAGACAAAGATGTCACAAAGAAAGAAAACTACAGGCCAATATCACTGATGAACATAGATGCAAAAATCCTCAACAAAATACTCACAAACAGAATCCAACAGCACATTAAAAGGATCATACACCATGATCAAGTGGGGTTTATCCCAGGAATGCAAGGATTCTTCAATATACGCAAATCAATCAACGTGATACACCATATTAACAAATTGAAGGAGAAAAACCATATGATCATCTCAATAGATGCAGAGAAAGCTTTCGACAAAATTCAACACCCATTTATGATAAAAGTCCTGCAGAAAGTAGGCATAGAGGGAACTTTCCTCAACATAATAAAGGCCATATATGACAAACCCACAGCCAACATTGTCCTCAATGGTGAAAAACTGAAACCATTTCCACTAAGATCAGGAACAAGACAAGGTTGCCCACTCTCACCACTATTATTCAACATAGTTTTGGAAGTGTTAGCCACAGCAATCAGAGAAGACAAAGAAATAAAAGGAATCCAAATCGGAAAAGAAGAAGTAAAGCTGTCACTGTTTGCAGATGACATGATACTATACATAGAGAATCCTAAAGATGCTACCAGAAAACTCCTAGAGCTAATCAATGAATTTGGTAAAGTAGCAGGATACAAAATTAATGCACAGAAATCTCTTGCATTTCTATACACTAATGACGAAAAATCTGAAAGTGAAATTAAGAAAACACTCCCGTTTACCATTGCAACAAAAAGAATAAAATATCTAGGAATAAACCTACCTAAGGAGACAAAAGACCTGTATGCAGAAAATTATAAGACACTGATGAAAGTAATTAAAGATGATACAAATAGGTGGAAAGATATACCATGTTCCTGGATTGGAAGAATCAACATTGTGAAAATGACTCTACTACCCAAAGCAATCTACAGATTCAATGCAATCCCTATCAAACTACCACTGGCATTTTTCACAGAACTAGAACAAAAACTTTCACAATTTGTATGGAAACACAAAAGACCCCGAATAGCCAAAGCAATCTTGAGAACGAAAAATGGAGCTGGGGGAATCAGGCTCCCTGACTTCAGACTATATTACAAAGCTACAGTAATCAAGACAGTTTGGTACTGGCACAAAAACAGAAATATAGATCAATGGAACAGGATAGAAAGCCCAGAGATAAACCCACGCACATATGGTCACCTTATCTTTGATAAAGGAGGCAAGCATATACAGTGGAGAAAAGACAGCCTCTTCAATAAGTGGTGCTGGGAAAATTGGACAGATACATGTAAAAGTATGAAATTAGAACACTCCCTGACACCATGCACAAAAATAAACTCAAAATGGATTAAAGACCTAAGTGTAAGACCAGACACTATCAAACTCTTAGAGGAAAACATAGGCAGAACATTCTATGACATACATCACAGCAAGATTCTTTTTGACCCAGCTCCCAGAGAAATGGAAATAAGAACACAAATAAACAAATGGGACCTAATGAAACTTAAAAGCTTTTGCACAGCAAAGGAAACCATAAACAAGACCAAAAGACAACCATCAGAATGGGAGAAAATATTTGCAAATGAAGCAACTGACAAAGGATTAATCTCCAAGATTTACAAGCAGCTCATGCAGCTCAATAACAAAAAAACGAACAACCCAATCCAAAAATGGGCAGAAGACCTAAATAGACATTTCTCCAAAGAAGATATACAGATGGCCAACAGACACATGAAAGAATGCTCAACATCATTAATCATTAGAGAAATGCAAATCAAAACTACAATGAGATATCATCTCACACCAGTCAGAATGGCCATCATCAAAAAATCTAGAAACAATAAATGCTGGAGAGGGTGTGGAGGAAAGGGAACTCTCTTGCACTGTTGGTGGGAATGTAAATTGATACAGCCACTATGGAGAACAGTATGGAGGTTCCTTAAAAAACTACAAATAGAACTACCATACGATCCAGCAATCCCACTACTGGGCATATACCCTGAGAAAACCATAGGTCAAAAAGAGTCATGTACCAAAATGTTCATTGCAGCTCTATTTACAATAGCCAGGACATGGAAGCAACCTAAATGTCCATCGACAGATGAATGGATAAAGAAGATGTGGCACATATATACAATGGAATATTACTCAGCCATAAAAAGAAATGAAATGGAGGTATTTGTAATGAGGTGGATGGAGTTAGAGTCTGTCATACAGAGTGAAGTAAGTCAGAAAGAGAAAAAGAAATACAGTATGCTAACACATATATACGGAATCTAAGGGAAAAAAAAGCCATGAAGAACCTAGTGGCAAGACGGGAATAAAGACACAGACCTACTAGAGAATGGACTTGAGGATATGGGGAGGGGGTGGGGTGAGATGTGACAGGGTGAGAGAGTGTCATGGACATATATACACTACCAAATGTAAAATAGATAGCTAGTGGGAAGCAGCCGCATAGCACAGGGAGATCAGCTCGGTGCTTTGTGACCACCTAGAGGGGTGGGATGGGGAGGGTGGGAGGGAGGGAGATGCAAGAGGGAAGAGATATGGGAACATATTGTATATGTATAACTGATTCACTTTGTTATAAAGCAGAAGCTAACACACCATTGTAAGGCAATTATACTTCAATAAAGATGTTTAAAAAAAAAAAAAAAAAAAAGAACTGGCTTTTAATGCATAAAGGTATCTGGTTACCATGACTATAATTACCATAATTTTACACCTATTAATTTTGTCTGTAGAATTAATTTCCATAACTTATGACTTGAAACAAAAACATCAGCCTTGTTCCATAGTTTCCAAGAGCAGAATTATGATAAACCTCATAAATGCCAAATGTTATTAGTATTTCTCCCTTTTTGCTCTCTCTGAATCCTCCAAACTGGTTCCCTCTTATTAAAATTCAAACAGCTGTGAAATGGCCAGGCGATTTGAAGATGAAAGTAAATGTGAAGTGACCTTCATCCATGCTGAACAAATAGAATATTATAAACATACTTTCCAGTTGAAGTTACACAAAGCAAATTAAGAAATACCTAGGGCTATAATTTACTACAAAAATGTTTCTTAGATTTCTGACAGTTTCATTTAACTGACTAATTAAACTTGCTTGTAGGCATTTTAGAGATGGAGTCTAATAACTGCACTGTCATTTGGGAAGAAAATGAAAATTACTTTTGTGTGTGTGAGATACGTTTGTAATGGTCCAGGTCTTGTACTAAACATTTGACAAATATCTGTAAGTATTTATGCCTACTTGTATTAGATAATAATGCCAATTCTATTAAAAGGTGATTAAAAGAAAACCTCACATGCAGTAGCTTGGAACTGTAAATTTGCATTTTCTAAAGGACCTGCCAAGGAAAGAAGTTAAAATGTATTTCTACAACATGAACAATATGCCCTTATTGCATATTGTTTACTCATTTCATAGAAATTAACATGAGAGGATGACCCATTTTACGATTCCCCCATCTTTGACTGTGCTACTTCTTCCCATGAATGATCCAGATAAATCCCGTCCCCAGGAGATTGCATTCTTAGATGCCAGCCAGAGACTGTTGTGGAGGACTTGGAATTCAGTTTCCTAGTACACAAGCTTATATGTTGAGAGAGCTAATAGATTTTTTGATTTTCCTCTAAAGAAAACCAAAAATACAAACTCTTGAGGCATGTTGTAAGGCTGCAAGGAAAAACATTCAAATAGAGTTTTGCAAACAGTGTCTTCAGGTGACTCTTAGAATAAAATACCCTACAATCTTCTATAATTATACCCCCAAATTGTGGATAATGGTCAAAACACTAATTTTTCTCTTTTTATTCTCTTTAGAAACAATCCAGAATCTTGGCATGTAAAATATAAAACACCTGACAACGTTTAATAATCATCTCCTTTCATTATGTGTAATTGTGTTATTCATTCCATGAAAATGACATTTAAGAGAAAAATGTGAAAGCCACAATTATATAATTATTTTGCCAAGTACCAGGGCTCTGTGAATATCACACTAGCTCAGGGTTTAAAATTTCATTGAATTTATGTGCAAAATTATCCACATTTATTTTAGTTCCTCTCTTACCTCCCATTAACCTGTGACTCTCTGAAGCCATGAAGTGGTATTAGCTCATGGTGGAATACGCTTCAGCCCCTCGTATAGTACCAGATACATAGAAGTCATTCAATATGCATTTGCTGAATTGAATTGACTGAAATGTTTTAAAATGAAAGTAAATTAATAGGGTGTGGCATTCAGGGAAGGGGAAAGTTAAAAAAGATCAAGTCTCTGTGGCCTTTATTATTCTTGCTGCTCTAGTGATTTCATGTTTTTTCCCCTAATTTAAAAAAAAAAGATCAATGCTCAAATCTGTAGCAAAAGTGAGAAAATATCTTCATTATGGCAAAACTGACACCAATTTTGGTGTTAATTAGAGAAAACTGGGAGGATTTTTACATTTCTAATTTCTCTTGCTGTATAGAAAATGTGCAACAACACCGCTGAAGCCCCTTCTACCATCCTAACTTCATTTCAATAAGGAACCAAATCATAAACTATAATTTCAGGCTACACTTTAAGCCATACTTTACACAGACAATTTAGATGGTCCATTTTTGCCATATTCCCAGTGTTGAAGTCAACCGACCAAAGACTACTAGAAACCTGCAGTCACACAGTTAGGTTTATTTAGGCTTCTGCAGTGAGTGAAAGCATGTATCAGAGGAACCATGGGAGTCTCAGCACCAGGGAGTTTGAAGGGGTATCTTACAGTGCTTGTGCTTGTTCTGGTTGATTTTAAGGCAAATGTAGGGAAGCGGGTGTCAATTTTGGATTAAGTGCCATCAGGAAGTGAAGGCAGTGTGGTCCTTGCTTATCTTGGTAATTTTTTGTCTAAGAGACCTGAAAATTAAAGAAGAAGTATAGTTGTCAAGGGTAGAGAAATAACAACCACTAAATTTAGCCAGAAGAAGGTAGCTGACTAGTGGCTATTACTGTTACATGTTTTGCTTGCTTAAGATACTTGTCTCTGTCTTGTTCCATCGCGGTTACAGAGTGACGTTTTGTGAATGTTGTTTATACTCCGTAAACATCTTTTATGCTCAGTTAGAAGCACAACAGCCTAATTGAGAGCTTTTAGCTGCCAGTTCCTAAGGTCATTTTTCCCTTTCTTACGGAACATTATTATAATTATTTGTAACTATTTTTTTAATTTTTAAATTGTGAAATAAATCTATACAGGTGATAACTTTTTATGGAAGAATGGAGTTTTGGAAATCCTTGCTCCATCTTTCTGGAAGTACTTACCCACTACATCATTTTCAGAATTTCCTTATATGAAAATAAATGTAGATGTTACAGGTGTAGAAATAATATATAATAAACCTTAATAAACCTGTGTTTCTTCATGTAAACTATTATTAGCTTCATTAATTAAAAACAGTAAGACAAAATAAAGTGATTTACCTATATTCAATAGTAGGCATAAAAGGAAAGCAAACAAGAAAAACTATATGAATAAATATATAGAGTGAAAAAAGAAAACTAGACAGGTGGTGAGGTGATGAGGAGTCCTTTTGTGACCACTTCATCTACATAAACACACTCATTATGAAGGCAACCTTGTTCCCTTTATATCAGATCTCTCTTTCAGTCCAGTTGGTCAGGAAAACTCCTATACACAGAAAAAAAATGATCTGAGTCCCCATTCCTATGGCATAAGCAAAAGCAGAATGTTTGGTAACAGAAGTCTGGGGTTCAAATTGAAAATCTCCTATTCATCTTGGGCATCTCTCTTTCCGCAGGATTTCATAAAGACTCATCGGTCTAGAGTTCAATCTAGATGTGATAGTTACTCATGTGATACTGTACTGTATAATTCTTGGTATGATAAACCCCTTCCTTATCTTATGTAAAAGTAGGCTGAGGTAGCTGTTTTTATTTTCCACACCTCAAAATATAGGAAATTATCTGGTACAGATCAGGAAAAAGAAAGATTGCTCATATCAAATCTGACTCATTGAGAACAGGAGCTTGGATTCAGCAGCCAGTGCTAGATAATGGTGAAATAATGCCTGATCTAAATACCTGAGGATGTGAAAGGGAACCATGTGCTTTTGACCAGAGGATCTCCTGAATCACACTTGTTGGCTCTTAAGCAGTGTGCCTAGGAAGCAAGTAGAGATAGGAAATGTGATGGAAAATATATGTGGGTCCAATATTACTGGAAGCAACTAACTGTAAATGACATTTTCCCATGAACATCAATGACTCTAATTCAAGACATACACACACACTGACTTAAAGCCCAGGAATAATAAAAATTTCCAGGAGAAATAGAGGGCTTCTACAATATTGAGTAGGAAACTAATTATTTAGGGCACTTTTCTATCTTAGTGGTGTTCACTTGGCATTTCGCTTTATGTTTATCATCATTCCACTAAACTAGGATGAAAATCCTTCTGATACTTCGGATCAAGGATTCTATTTTACCAGAAGTTAGGTTCAAGAATGGGCTATGGAAACTTACATTAAAGTGGAAGCCTCACATATCATGTTACTCCCAGGTGACCAGTACTACAGAGCAGTGGATCGGAGTGTTAAAGACCCAGATGAAGCAGACTTATTTGTGAAGGCATCTTGCCAGTAGTAGTTTACTTCCTTAGCGAGAAACTTTTATATGACTCAGTTTCCCTCTGAAAAGGATTACGGGTCTAATAATTAAAAGGATATAGAGTAAAAGCAATTCTAGCATAAATATTACTGCAGTTATAAAAATGTTAATAATTTCAAAATATCTTTTTTCCTAAAAATTTTATTTTACATTCAGTATCTTCAAGGGCTTTTTGCTGTGCGTTTTCACATTCTTAAAGGCTGACAATTGCAGTAATTTCCTTAGACGTTCTGCCTGTCTTACGGACTAGCACAGCATCTTTCAAAGCCATTCACCAAAGCAGCAAAAAAAGGGGGTAAATGTTGACCACGTGCAGAGAATTAAAAACTAAAGACAGAAATAAAATTCATAAAATAAAAATAAAGAGACGGGAGAGTTTTCTTAGCAGCAAGCAGGGGGCTCTTCCTACAAAAGCTGGTTTCACCAAGATACAATTAAGATTTTAGAAGGCTCTGGGACTAAAAATCATTAGGGTGGGTATATAAATCAAGGCTTATTTTGATTATGAGTTATAGAAAAAAAAAAAGGAATGTAGTGGTTCACGTGACTAGGATGTCTAGAGATTAATCTTGAAATACACCTGGGTCTAAGGACTCAGCTAACATTCAACCTCAGTTTCTCTATGTATCTTTTTTTCCACTTTACTCTGGTTCTGATTTTTTTTTTTTTTTCATCTTTAACCTCGGTTAGGTTCACTACACACAGAGATTCGTACAGTCACCAGCTGCCCAAGAGTCTCTTCCTTCCAATCTAGCAATGTATTGGATGCTCTTGGTGCCTTGCCTATATCCCCTTGGCACTCATAGCTCCTACACATGTCAGTGGCTTCTTATCCCAAGCATCTGCAATCTCTCTGCCTGGGGGCTTTCTGTGGCTGCTAGAGCCAAGAGCAAGCTGGAAGTGTGGAGGAGTTAACAACCCCTGGAGCAACCCTCAACTTTAAGGTTTGTTCCACACTGTTGCCCAGAAGTTCCCAATGGGACTGAGCTCCCATTTCCCAAAGCAGTCATCTGCTCATTAGCTCACCCTTAAGTGATTCTTTTTCCTTTCCTGATCACTCCCTGTTCCCTACCAGTGTTTCTTTGGATAATCTCTCAAGTAAACTGATTTCTTTCAAATCTGTGCCTCAGGGTCTGCTCCTGAAGAAATCCAAGCTAACACAGGCAGCCTCAAAAGGTAGATTTTCCTCTATATACCAGAGAAAGATGCTAAGTCTGGGGTACTCTGAGGGCTGGGTCCAAGTCACATGCCCTCCCTTTTGCTAAGGAAAGAACCGATATGTGTGTTTGTTACATAAATGAATGTGTCTATTATCCAAGGAATAATACATGCGGGACAAGCAAAATTCATTGTTTTCATAAGAGTTTGGTACATCTCATGAGTGAAAAACAATTGTATGAAGCAGAGGATAATGAAGATCTATTTCTGCCTTACAAGGGACATCAACCAAATTATTATTTAACTACTCACACCCTTCACAATTGTTTAGAGTAACATTCTGTAAAATAGCTCAGTATCATTTATAACCTATTTTAGTCTATTAATTTGATACATGTATCCTGATATTTAATTAAGTTCCTATTGGAACATGAGTTTTAAAAAAATCAATATGTGTAATATTATAAATTCCTATAGACTATGGGAAATACATTTTTCTATTATTTTTTGTTTTAAAAAATAAATATGTGAAATTCTGAGGAAAATCAGAAACAATGGAAAGGATACTGGTAAATTGGATGTATAGATTCTGATAGATTTGTGGAAAAACTACACTTAACCAACTTTTTTTTTATATCAATTCTGGAAGAAAGCATTATCAGTAATCTACATATATTGTGGCCCTCAATGGAAATATAGAAACATACCAGAATTTTTTTCTTTTTCTTTTCTTTTCTTTCTTTCTTTTTTTTTTTTTTTTTGCTTTTGAAGTCTGAGTCAAACCCTATAGCATACTCTGAGACTTGTCCCTACTGAACAGCCACTAAATCCTCATGTGTGACCCATCCATGGGGTTCATTCTGGAATCAGACACAGGAGTAGAAGGGCATAATTACCAGAATCACTTCTGTTGATACACTGAAAATTTTACTTGTTGACTGGAGGGGACAGAGAGTAAGATAAGTATTCTAAGATGTATATGTATCAGAAAGAAGCTACTCAG